>NC_060885.1:3608631-3716131 GCF_014805685.1 Silurus meridionalis | reverse complement strand
TAATGTTTATTTATTTAACATTTATAGACGGAGTTTTCAGTGTCAGAGATAAAGCTGGAATTTCTACTTTAGTAAAGAGAGAGAGAGAGAGAGAGAGAGAGAGAGAGAGAGAGAGAGTATGATTGTTTATAGCTCCTATAACTATCATTAATTGATTTACATTAACAGCATTGGGCGGACATCTTTATCCAGAGCAGATTACATTTATATAGTGAGCAATTGAGAGTTAGGGGCCTTGCTCAAGGGCCCAGCAGTGGCAGCTTTGAGGAAACGTCCAACATCGTAACCACTGAGAAATACAACTTTCAACAATTGCACACGTTCCACAACTTTTCATGTAACTATAACTAAATATTTTTGAATAAATGTCTCTCATTACTACTTTTCAGTGTAAAACTACTCATTGTTAAAAACCCTCTACAAATACAACTGAATTGAATTGATGGGAAAATAATAAAACACTCCAGAACATGCTGTTTTAAGAAAATATTCATCTTTAGAGTGCTTGTAGAAACAGTTACATCACACCAACCTGTCACTGATTATTTCTGTATAACTGCATAAACAACAGATGTACAACAACCACTGTAATGATCTTGAGCTACTGATAGGGTTGAATCAGCAGATGTCAGTCATTTCTGAATAAATACTTCATTGTAAGCATCGACATATCACTTTTGGGTGGTGGTACTGTATACCTCTGTGGAGACAAACAAGCTCCTGAGGTACTAATGATCATGCCCCTTTCTTCTTTCTGGACCGGCTTGATTCATCCTGACACCAGTCGCTGCAGCTGAGGATGGTTCCACAAGGACAGCCTAATCCGAGAAGAGGGTTACGGACCATGAAGATGGATCTGGACTGTAATTAATATAAGCAGTCTGCTACTATGAGACTGTAAATAGTTTGATAACCTCAACAATGATGGAGCTCTAATAAATGGATTTTATATGACACCCAAATGAGGATAGGTTTCCTTTTGAGTCCAGTTCCTCTCAAGGTTTCTTTCTTAATACAGTCACCACTTGGTTTCCTGATTAGGGATAAACATAGAGACTTGTTTATAAATGTAAAATGTATATTTATAATATTTATTTCTGTAAAGCTGCTTTAAGACAATGTCCTTTGTTAACAATGCTCTACAAATGTAACTGAATAGAATTGGTGGGAAAATAAAACAGTCCAGAACATGCTTTTGTAGGAAAATAATCATCAATTGTGTAATAATCATCAGTGGTCTCCAACCCCCCAGGCCGTGGACCAGCACCGGTCCGTGGGTCAATTGGTACCGGGCCGCACAGAAAGAATACATAACATTATTTTCGTTTTATTTATTTTCTGATTCTGAACATTTTTATTTTGGAAAATTACCGGATTTTCTCCACCACATCTGTCTATGACTCACTCTTGATGCATGTCATGATGCCTCGGTCACATGTCTTACCTCCATCCGCTACCTTCTTAAAGGAGCTCCTTTAAGCACTATAGAGTGCTTGTAGAAACTCTGTTACATCACACCAACCTTTCCATCACAGAGCTTGGTGTCTGTGTGGGGAGGAACTGGTAGCTCAGTGGTCAAGGCTCTGGGTTCTGATTTGGAAGGTCAGGGGTTCAAGCCACAGTATTGCCCAGCGGCCACACTTGGGCCCTTGACCCTTTGTGTCCCAGGGGTGCTGTATCATGGCTGACCCCAACTTCCTGACCTCACTGGGCTATTCTTTCTGTGTGTCTAGGACAGGACATGATGTGTTTGTGTGAGATGGTTATGTACACGTACTGATGTACATAAATGCTCTGTGTTGTAATCGACAGTTGGTGTCAAGTCTCCTCCCACACATTTGCAATCCAAAAGTGTTCCTAAAGCACAGTTATGTAACAGAATCCAACACACAGGCTTCAGACTACACACGCAAACACTAACTATCAACACTAACACACTTTTTTCACACCTTCAGTGGAAGAAACAGAACGATCCTAAAGCCTGGTTTAATGATAAATGTCATTGAATGGTGTTAATTGTAATCCACACAATTGGAACATACACAAAATTAAACAGCATGCAGGACATGGGTGTGCTGTTTATCCCATTAGGGTTACATTCTTTCTACTAAATATTTATTATTTTGTGCATACACGTTATTAAACACCAGCGGTGGAAGTAATGAAGTACAACTACTTTGTTACTGTACTTAAGTAGATTTTTCTGGTATTAGTATTTTACTTCACTATCTATTTTTCAGACAACTTTTCAAAACAGGCTTACTTTAGTTTCTATCTATTCGGTGACATAATCGATATTTGTTCTTTTCATTGTGCCGTTTTCAGCCCATCAACCTGTTTCCTGTCATGGCGTGTCTTTTTCAATCTACTACTGGTGTATTATTTCCTGTCTCTTTCACACACCACAGACGTAGACTAGATTACGAGGCTCACAATGAGCAAAACAATAAACAAGGCAGAAGACAGTAAGAAGTCTGGGGTTAATGTGGATGAGACAGAGGGAGTCAGTGATGTAAACATGACTGAGAACAGAGACGTTCCTCATGACTACTTTTTAATGAAGTCCATGTCAGAGCCCAAACTTCTTTACTTTAACTGGAGTGAAAAAGTGCAGTCAGAACTTTAACTTTCACTGGAGTCTTTTAAAACATGAGTATCTGCACTTCTACTTAAGTGAAGAATGTGTGGACTTTTACCACCTCTGTTAAACACAAACCTGAGGACACCTGACTTTTCCAGCCGTATCTGGTTCATCCTTAAACTGTTATACCATAGTTGGAGACACACAACTGCATTAGATGTCTTTGGATTTCCTAGCAGAACATATTCCCTTCACTTGAACTATGGGACTCAAACCTGGTCCAGCATTATAATGCATCTGTGCACAAAAGCCAGCTTTATGTAGATATGCTTTAAATAGGTCTGAGTGGAGATCTTCTGCTCTAGAGCTTTTACCTCAACCCTATTGTTGCTGTGTTTTGGTGCTGAGCATAGCACATAGCGAAAAGTGTTTATTCAAAAAAATACACTGAAAAGATACAGTAGGTTGAATCAACATCTATGGTCATCAGAGATGGCAAAAGTACACACATCCTTTCTCTAATTAGAAGTGCAGATACTCCTGTTTTAAAAAAACTATACTTTTTTTTACTCAAGTTAAAGTAAAGAAATTTGGGCTCTGACATGAAGACAAAATATTATAGTAAACGTTTTAAAGTAATTATGGTGTTTTAAATTAAGCCCCTTTGCTATGTTTCCACACGGACGGTTAACGAGGTGATACCGGAGAAACTGCACCTCTTATCAGTTTCATATGGATTACAAAATCAGAGAATATTTGTATACGATGTTAATTGGTTTATTTTAAAGTAGTCTTTTCGAAATTTCAATCCATATATTTATGATGTTTGTGTGTCTGTAAAGAGTTTAAGTTCGTTTTAAGTTCGTTTTGGTGTTATGAGAATTCATTCACTGTGTGCATCATGGCGGATTCTGGTACTGATTTAAGACTTGGCGCATGTTTGCTGATTAAAAATTAATTAATTAATTTGTTTATTTATTTATTTATTATATCTGAGTAAAGACAGGACGTCGTAAATAAACGTGTGCTGCGCTAAAGATTTTAATTTGGCCTCTTTAATATTCATTTATTTATATTTTTATTCAAAATGGTCAAAGAGAAATGCGGCTGCATAAATCGCACGTTATTAAAACCAACACCATTCAAATTCATTTGCATTTTGACAGCCCTAATAAATATATTCATATAAAACGAATGACAAATTTTGTTCTCTAATGAATGTATCCAGACTGAACATCCACATGTAGAACACAAGCAGAGAAAAGATGATGATGATCAGGAATGTGTCTGTTCTCGGTCATGTTTACATCACTGACTCCCTCTGTCTCATCCACATTAACACCAGACTTCTTGTGGTCTTCTGCCACGTTGTTGTGAGCTTTATAAACTATGTCTGTGGTGTAATAACCAGGAAATGATACACCAGTGGACTGAAAAAGCTGTGAAATGACAGGAAATCGGTTGATTGGCTGAAAACGGCGCAATGAGAAGAAAAATATTGACATTTCACCAAATAAATAAAAACAAAAGTAATAAGTCTGTTTGGAAAATGTGAGAAGTAGAAAGTACAGATATTTGTGTGAAAATGTAATGAGTGAAAGTAAAAAGTTGTCCAAAAAATAAATAGTGTAATAAAGTAGATACCAGAAAAATCTACTTAAGTACAGTAACGAAGTATTTGTTCTTCGTTACTTCCCACCTCTGATGGTCATCCGGAACACTTACAAACGCATACAATTAAAGGACAACATTCACTACTATAGAGTTACTAAAGTAAAGACTGCACATTTACATTCAGGACTGAAGTGCTGAAGGACTACTTAGAACAAACAATGTTGAATTGGTGTGTTAAATCAACACCTGCAGCAGTCATAAACAAGAACCAAGAATTGAAGAAAACAGAAAAAAAAAACTGCAGAATAAACACCTACGTTCATTTTAAACACTTACATCAAAACAAATGTACAACAACCACTGTAATGCTACTGAGTGTCACATCAACACCTAAAGCTGTTTTAAACACAACAAAAAAACTACAACAACCACTACTACCAGCTGTTGGGATTCTTAAAGCAATTAACAAATGGTTTAATACCTTCACAAAACAAATACTGCAGTATTAATTTGTACACACATATTAAACACTTACGAAGACAAATTGAAAGTACAACCGTCACTCGTACAGTGTTATGAGATAAACACAGCAAATTAAATTTCAGGACTGAAATGGTAAATTGTTAAAGAACTATGCTGACAGTGTTGAATCAACACCTGCAGCAGTTTTAAACACTTAAAAAAATGGAATATTGAAAATGACATCATTCCCGCATGCAGTGTTATTGAGATCAATACTGCACATTTAAATTCACGACTAAAATGCTGCATAGTTAAAGACCTTGACTAAACACAATACAGTGTTGATTTAGCATGCTGAATCAACACCTGTACCAAACAAATACTGTCAAATGATCATCACACACCTACAGCTATTTCAAAACTGCACATGCAAATTCAAAATAAAAATTTAAACACCTTCACTGAACATTAACAGTGTTGAGTCAAACACCTGCAGGCTTTTTAAACAGTTACAACAATGAACAAAAGTGCAACAATCACAAATACTGTATGAAGGTTCTGAAAGCAATCAACAAGTGCAGGTTAAACACTTTATAAAACAAAAACTGCAGAATTAACAAGGCCATATAGACAAAGTGGAACATTATAAATGTCTAGTCTAGTAATCTTTACCCCTAAACTCTAAACCATGACCCAACATTCCAGTCCTGAATTTGAACATTTGAGTCCTGTTTTAAACACTTACAACAAGGCACAAAAGTACAATGACCACAAATACAGGGTTTAGGTCCTGAAAGCAATCAGCAAATGTTTGTTAAAGACCTTCACCAAACGACCACAACCAGGTGTTGATTAGACACATTAATTTGACTGCATTCGTTTGGTGAAGGTCTTCGGTGAAGGTCTTCGTTTGGTGAAGCCACTATAAACACTTACAAAGTAAAACATTCAAAGTCCAACCATCACTTGTACAGTACTAATGAGATAAATACTGCACTTTCAAATTCAGGACTTAAATGCTGAACGGTTAAAGACCTTCACTGAACATTGAATTGTGAAATCAAATCCTGTAGCTGTTTTCAACACTTAACAAATAAAAATGGCAAAATTAACAAGGTCATTCAACACCTACAGCCACTTTAAACTCTGACATTAAATATTACAACATTTTCTCCTACATGGTTAATGAGATAAATACTGCACATTCAAATTCAGGACTGAAAAGTTTAATAGTTAAAGACCATGACTAAATACATACATTGTTGAATTAGCATCCTGAATCAACACCTGCAGCCGTTCGAAACACTTAGAACAGCAAACTAAATCAACATGTGCAGGTTACACACCTTTACAAAACAAATACTACAGAATGAAAGTGTTAAATTAACATCTACAGCCACTTTAAACACTTACAAAAAGCAACATTGAAAACTCCAACTTTCACTTTCGTACAGTGTTAATGATATAAATACTCAACGTTTAAATTCAAGACTGAAATGTTCATTGTTTAAAGACCTTTCCTTAACATTTACAGTACACATGCAGCTGTTTTAAACACTTCCAACAGTAAATGAAAGTATAACAACTTCACTTTACGGTGTTGAGGTTGTGTTGAATCAACAAATTTCAGCCACTTTAAACACTTTCAAAGTGGAACAGTCAAAGAGTAACAAAACGAATACTGCAAAATTAACACATTTTATCAATACCTACAGTGGCTTTAAATACTAGCATAGTGGTAAATCGAAAAGTACAACCTTGAGATAAATGAGATGAGATTGGATAAATACTGCAAATTCAAATTTAAGACTGAAATGTTGAAGACTTAAAGACCTTCCCTGAACATTTATTGTTGAATCAACACCGCAGCCATTTTAAACACAAGAAGGAACACACAACAACCACAAATACAGTTTGGGGGTTCTAAACGTATTCAACCCCTCTTGTTTAAACAAAAACTGCAGAATTTACAAGGTCATTCAACACCTGAAACCATTTTAAACACCTAAAATTGGTACATTGAAAAGTACAACATTCTCTTGTATAGTGTTGAGAAAAAAAAATGCACGTTCGAATTCAAAATTCAAGAAATGTTCAATGTTTAAAGACCTACCCTGAACATTTACAGTGTTGAATCAACACCTGCAGCCGTTTTAAACACTTACAACAGCAAACAAAAGTACAACGACCACAAACACAGTGTTGAAAGTAATCAACAAATAATGGTTCAAGACCTTCAACAAGCAAATACAGTCGAATTTATGTGTCAAACACCCACAGCTGCGTTAAACACTTAAAATGTGCAACCTTCAGAATACAACCTTCACTCTTACAGTGTTTAGATGCTAAAGACACACCACATTTACTGTAGGAAAAATCCCAAGTATTGAATTGACTCAGTATAAATGCTCCCTGAATAAACACCTCAATGAAACATGTGCGGTGTTGAATCCAGAGTTGTTTGAACTTTGTGAGCGTTTGTATGAAATGTGGGTGTGAATAGTAGATAGTGGACGTTTCACACTCACCCATGTCGAACACTGGTTTCAGCCGCAGGGTTTCAGTGGTTGGTGTTGAAGCAGTGTTGAGTTTTCAGCTAGTCCTCAGTTTGACTCTTCAGCAGCGTGGTGATGTGGGTCGCTCAGCTCAGTCCCGCAGAGGATCAGACGCTCTAATCAGTGCAGACAGAAAGAGGAGGAGGAGGAAGAAGAGGAGGAGGAGAGAAATCCATCAATGGAGGGTTATTCATCCTGCTCTTTCTATCGCTCTTTCTCTCTCTTTTGTCTTTTAAATTAATTCTGACTCTCCCTCAACACCCACTACGGTCCGTATTTAGTCTCAGGATGATGTTACATACTGCAGTGCACATTTCACTCTCTAGAGTCTATTTTACAGATGTTTCAGAGCAGGACAGAGAAACACAAAGGCATCTGCTGAATCATAAAACACATGCAGATGAGAGAAGATATTAAAAGATCTTATTTACAGATTCACACACACACACACACACACACACACACACACACACACACACACACACACACACACACACACACACACAAAGATAGGTTGTTGAATTCAGGAGTGAACGTGAACAGGAAACAAATGAATAAAGATCATGCTCACATCCTGATCAGTGAGTGGCAGAGTGGCAACTCTGTAAAGCTTCAGCAGCAGATCTGGAGGAAACACACCCCTTTAACCCTCTACTACTGCTGCGGTTGAGGATTTTGGAGGACACACAGCGACATCTGGTGGTCGCTGTGTGGAAGCGTCTCAATAAAGAAACATTTATTTTACAATGCAGATTCCTAAAAATACATTTTGATGCATTGCTGATCTTTAAATCATTTCCATTTTAAAAATAAAAAGTCCACACTTCATTTATGTACCATATCAATATAAAGAATTAGAAATTAGAAACTGTTACCTCGAAGTTGAAGGCACACAAGTCTATTGGGCACTGCAAAAGCTCCTCATCTACTCAAGACTTTCAGTCTCATTTCTAGCCATAAAAACCTTATTGATCTTATTTTAAAATTAAACACAATGCAAGAGCAGATTGTATAAGATTATGATTGTTTTAAGATCAATCTTTTTGTCCTTACTTAGTTATTAAAGCTTACATTTATGTATTTTACTTGCAAATTAATTACTATCAGGGAAATCATTTGAGGCCTTGTATCTTTTAAGACTTTATTATTAGCTGTAATAACTGGGTAAAAGGTTGCCTGGTAAAAATGCCTAATCTTTTTCTTCTTTTTCTTTCCGCTTCTCCCATTAGGGGGCGCCACGGCGGATAATTCGTCTTCATTCCCCCCTGTCCTCTACATCTGCCTCTTTCAAACCAACTACCTGCATGTCTTCTCTCACCACATCCATAAACCTCCTTCTTGGTCTTCCTCTTTTCCTCCTTCCTGGTGTCTCCATCCTCAGCATTCTCCTACTGATATACCCCATGTCCCTCCTCTGCACATGTCCAAACCATCTCAATCACACCTCCCTCACCTTGTCTCCAAAACGTCCTACATGCACTGTCCCTCTAATAAACTCATTTCTAATCCTGTCCATCCTCGTCACTCCTAATGAACATCTCAACATCTTCAGCTCTGCTACCTCCTGCTCCACCTCCTGTATTTTACTCAATGCCACTGTCTCTAATCCATACAACATCTCAGGTCTCACCACAGTCCTATAAACTTTCCCTTTCACTCTCACAGATACTCTTCTATCACAACATATTTATAAGCATTTAACACATTAAATACAGATTTTATTAATTTATCTTACCAAGTGTAATTATATATTAATTATCTGCACTGGCAGATCATTTGACTTGTTTCTAGTTTGTATCTTCTTAAATCATGAGTTTATTTCTTTTTTAAAGATGCTTATTTTTTGAATGTGTGATTCACCAGTTCCAGCATGACAATGCTCCGGTGCACAAAGCTCCAGCTCCATGAAGATCTGCTTTACATGGGTTAAAGGTTTGGATGATCATGAATGGCCTGCTAAAGGCCTCCAACACTAATGAACACCTTCGGGATGAACGTGAACGCTGACTGCACCCCCAGGCCTCCTCACCTTCTCACCTACATCACTACCTGACTTTACTACACCCTTGTTGCTGAATGAGCACACATCTCCACAAAATCTAATGGAACATCTTCCCAGAAGGGTGGAGCTTATTAAAAGAGAAGATGAAGACTAAATTTGGAACGGGACATTCAAAAGGCACATAATAATCTGGGGTCAGGTGACCACAAGACTTTGACAAGAACCAGGCTGATATGCCAAGATGCCTGGACCAAACCATCTCCAAAACTGCGAGTCTGATGTTGGGCGTATCTAGTATGCAGTGGTTAATACCTACCAAGTGGTCTAAGGAAAGACAGGAGCAGGATCATCATTTATGTTTAGGAAGTGATCTCCTGTAGCAAAGATTGCTGAGAAGGTTCATGCTGGCTCTGATAAAAAGCTCTAGCTGGGTATTTATCTGGGTCTCTTCAAAGCAGTCAGAGAGCCCATGCTAATTCCTGTACACCGCTTAAAGCTCCTACAAAACTTGAGCATCAGAACTGGACCGGAGGTCAATGGACGAACCAGTTTTTCTGTTACATCATTTAGACATTATTTGGACAGTAGGTCTGTCACTTGCCTGCTGAAGAGATGGCACTAGGATCCACTATAGGACAAAAGTGAGCTGGTGGAGGTTGTGTGGTTCTCTGGTTGATGTTCTACTGAGAATCTTTTTCTGACTTAATCTGCCATCTGATCACTGCTGCTGCACATTTAATACAGTATCTTTAAATGAGATTAGAAATTCATTGATCACACAGCCTCTATATTAAATATACATCTTAATAAGTTTTGTTTTACATTTATTTTCTTTGATTTTTCCATATTTTACTTTAATTATACTGTAAGCAACTGCAACCTAAAAATGTCCCTGTTGGATCAATAAAGTATTCTGATATTCAGATTTCAGAAACTTTGGGTCCTGGTGTTTACGTGAATGGTACTTTGATGTTATGCAGAACAGGAAAATTTTACGAATGATTCAAGGTCTCCAAATTCCCCAGATCTCGATCTGTGAGATGTTCAGGACAGGTCTTGTGATAATGCAGAGACACTAAAACAACCAGAGAGTGAAGGAAAAGCAGCCAACAAGCACTCAACACCTGTGGGAACTCCTTAAAATTGTGGAAAGTAATATTATTTAGATTTAAAGCATTTAGCACATTTTTGGTGACTAAGGAGGTGGAGCTGGAGGTAGCAGAGCTGAAGATGTTGAGATGTTCATTAGGAGTGACGAGGATGAACAAGATTATAAATGAGTTTATTAGAGGGACAGCGCATGTAGGACGTTTTGGAGACAAGGTGAGGGAGGCGAGATTGAGATGGTTTGGACATGTGTAGAGGAGG
This sequence comes from Silurus meridionalis, assembly GCF_014805685.1. Classification (NCBI taxonomy): domain Eukaryota; kingdom Metazoa; phylum Chordata; class Actinopteri; order Siluriformes; family Siluridae; genus Silurus; species Silurus meridionalis. The sequence continues at coordinate 3,705,549 of NC_060885.1, read as the reverse complement.
GACATGGGGTATATCAGTAGGAGAATGCTGAGGATGGAGTCACCAGGAAGGAGGAAAAGAGGAAGACCAAGGAGGAGGTTTATGGATGTGGTGAGGGAAGACATGCAGGTAGTTGGTGTGAAAGAGGAAGATGTAGAGGACAGGGTGGTATGGAGACGGATAATCCGCTGTGGTGCCCCCTAATGGGAGCAGCCGAAGAAGAAGAAGAAGAAGAAGAAGAAGAAGAAGACCTAATGTTTCTGACTGAGAGAATTTGTAAAGCTGTCATCATAGCAAAAGGCGACTACTTTAAAGAATCGAAAATATAAAATATACTTTAATTTTTTTTAACATGTTTTCTACATAATTCCATACGTGTTATTTTTTTTTTTTTAGTTTGCATGTATTCAGTATCAATGTTAAAAAACACTAATAATAATAATTATATATATATATATATATATATATATATATATATATATATATATATATATATATATATATATATATATATAAGAATGTAAGAATATTTTATTTTATTTTAATATATTATTATTATTATTATTATTATTATTATTATTATTATTATATTTTTGGCTCCTGAACAGTGACGTCATCACCCGACACATCCTGCTTACGGAAGCCGCTACGGCGAAGCTTTTATTTGTTTATCAACAGCACACGTGGAAAAAATGTGAGATTTATCGACTCATGTTCTACCCTTTATATAATCCTAAATTCATTGGGTGGGGGTTTAGTTTTTTTTATTGTTTTCATTATTATTTTTTTCTTTTCCTTTCCTCCGCTTCCCTCTCGTTGAAAAATAGGGCCGGGGGACTAAATAAGCGTATAAGGATATTAATAATTAAATACAAATAAAACAAAAACATTGTTACTTATACACGGGAAAAATTTGACGATTTTAATAATAATGCTAATAACAAAGAACAATAATCATTGTAATGTTAAAAAAAAAATTATTATTATTATTATTAATTTCATCCCATTACTTTGTCGCCCCCTGCCGGTATGACAGGTTTGTACAATGGGGATAAGCGGCAGGAAGTGGGAGCGCGAGGATCTCCGATTAGTATAAACCTTTATTCTAAGCACCACGGTGCTGGTACATACACCTGCGCGCATACACACACACACACCTTTCAAGGTAAGGGATCTGATTTATCCACCTCTAAATAAATGCATGCTTGAAATGCGTGTAGAAATGCTGAAATGCAGAACCGCATCTGGATCTCAGATCAGATGAAGCTGAGCTGCTCCAGATGAAGGCTTTACCTGGGCATGGGTGATTTGTGCACAGTGTTTCTCTGTGTGTTTAAAGCAGAAAGGCATTATTAGGAGTGTTTGTGTGTGTGTGTGTGTGTGTGTGTGTGTGTGTGTGTGTGTGTCTGTGTGTGTCAATGCATCCAGAGATCTGGCAGGGCATGTCTTCAAACCATCAGCTGTGACAGGATGTTATTATAGACACCAAAATCCTTAGAAATACATTTATTTTTCTTTATATGAACTAATAGTATGGTGAAAACTGTTGGGAAAAAAATATGCTAATGAACACAAGTGAATTGTAATTATAATTTTGTTAAAATATATATATATATATATATATATATATATATATATATATATATATATATATATATATATATATATATTTATTATGGCATATGATTTATAAAAAAAAATCGTTTTTTGTTGTTGGATTTTGCTGTACTTAACATATACTTTATCCCATTATTCAACATTATGAATAATTCATATATAAAAACAAAAATGACAGTTGTTTTTTCATCAAATAAACATTTCACTCCTCCATTTATACCCACCACTGTTTTATCTGCCTGCTATAAATGCAGGATTTATGAATCATTCTTTACTTATTTTAGAAATCCAAATTGAACCCACTTCTGAGTCAGGACATGACACAACACATTGTGTTAAAAAAACAAAAAAACCCAACAACATTTGAACGACTACGACAACACAGATCATCAGGACCAGTGTATTTTATTTATGAGTCAGTTGATGATGATCAGGATTTTGATGACTCAGATATAAAAATAAAACCAGGTTTTAATTAGAAGCAATTAAAAAGACAATATTAGAGGCTTGCTTGGAATTGATTTGTATGAAATTATGTACATGAATTAAATTTATTTATTTATATTTTATGTATTATTTTTTTTTAATTAAGACATGATTTGATATGTGGCTTTTGTCCAAACTTGGAGGCACACGATTGTATTGGACGTCTTCAGATTCTGTTCCTGCATGACAATACCCCTGTGCACAAAACCAGTGCATCACTTTACTAACACTATTGTGGCCGGACGAATCTCCACAAACAATCTAAAGTTCAATCAAAATCTAGTGGAACATCTTCCCAGAAGAGTGGAGGTTTTTATAAGAGCGAATAAAGACAAAATGTGGAATGAACTTTAGAAAAAAAAGCAAATAGCAATCGTTTGGTCAGGTGTCCACAAACTTTTGACCGTACAGTGAACCTAAAAATACCTACCATATAAAATTTTTAATTTGAAACAATATTTTACTTTAGCTGTATTGTTGAATATTTAAATGCAATTATGATAATAACAGTATTAAATATTAGATTAAATAAATGTAGATATATTATTATATATTATTAATTGTATAGAATAAAATTACTACTACTAATAATAATAACAAATATTGTGACAAAATATTTTCTAAAAACACAGGATTCGTCTTCATTTACATAAAATCTGAATAAACATATAAAAATTTAAATCTTATCTTTCTTTTCACGCTGCAGTTGTCGAAACTCCGAAGCAAAGCAAAATGCTCTTCCGAGTGGATAAATTAAAAAAGGTTTTCTTGTTAAAAAAATAGACTGAGAAAATTGAGATATTAAACATCAATGACGTTTCTTTAATACGTCGTGTGTGAATCAGTCATGTGACCTGTTCATCTACAAATGAACGAGATCATGTTGTTGTTCTTCTTTCCTTGTGTCGGCTTTGAGATCGCTGTTAGGAATTATTCACTTTCACATTGCGTTTTACCTTTTTTTTAATTTGGCAGAACATTCGCTTGCGGTCGCACGGATTCATAGAAACGTAAATGAATTAAATGGCTGACGGAACTGAAGCAGGGTAAAAGTTTAAATTTTTCTGTATGAGTAGGACAGTGATTTAAGAGTTTTTAGATATTTATGATAAAAACAAGAATTTTTATTTTTTTTAATTAAACAGTTTTTTATTGTATTTTTATTTTATGGTATTTTCTTTATGTTGAAAGAGAGATTTTTGGCAAATGTGAATGTTTTGGAGATGGAGAACATTTTGAAAAACAAAATGCAGCAAAATGAGTCAAAAACAATACAGCTGTAAAGCTCGTGACGCTACGAATTCTTAAATCTGATGCCGTAATGTAGGTTTTTCCTGTAACAGCAGCTCATTAAGTACTGCAGCTCCAAATCACAGGTTTACTTTATATATATATATATATATATCGTCTCAAGGTTACGAACGTAACCCTAGTTCCCCAAGGGAACGAGACGCTGCATCGAAACGCTATGGGAACGCCCCTGCGTGACCACGCTCTGAACCACGTGTAAAATCTAGCCAATAGGCAAGCCGTGACGTCATAGACAGGCGACGTCGCGTAAACCAGGAAGCTACAAGATGGCTGTGCTGTGGTAGCGACATTAGCTTCTGCAAAGAGAGAAGGTAAGCGCCGCAGGGATGCAGGGAGTGTGGCACGGAGACGCAGCGTCTCGTTCCCTCGGGGAACTAGGGTTACGTTCGTAACCTTGAGACGTTCCCCTTCAGGAACTCGAGCTGCGTCGAAACGCTATGGGAACGAGTGTCCAATCACGCCACACTGACCAGACCCTGCCAAAGAGTGAGGGCCTCGGCACCAGCACGCAGGACAGAGGAGCCCGGGGTGGCTCTGAGGTCGAGGCCATAGAACCTGACAAAGGTCAGCGGGGTGGACCAACCCGCAGCGTCACAGGCGTCCCGGGTGACACTCATGTGCACCCGGCCGCAGAGGCCGCCACACTCCGGCGGGGCGAGCCCTGACCGCGATCGGGCGGGGACCAGGACTCGCAGCCGAACAACTGCACCAACCACCTCCAAGGACTCGTCCTGTGGAGATAAGCACCCAGTGCTCGCACTGGACACAGCCGGGTCTCGTAACCCCTGGTCGGGGGCTATAACAGAGGAGGGCAGAATGCCTGTAACACGACACATCGTGTGGGAGCACCCGGCCACGTGTAAGAACACTCTGGCCATGCCAGGGGGCAACTCCAGGTGGGACGAGGCAACTGCCAAGTCCCAGACAGGCACTCCGAGTCGTGTCCCGGGCCACAGCCTCCGGCGCCGCGGAGGAAACGTGTCACCAATGGGACCTACCCAGCGAACACGGAAACCCTCAGGGTCGAAGGGTTAACCCTGCGGCAAACTGTACCTGCAAAACACCAGAACTGAACCAACCGGGCAGTCATCTGGGTCCAAGTCATGGTGCTCACACCGTGGCGAACAGTCGCCATCGTGCGGCGTACGACCTCCTCATGGAGGGAGCTCTGGAGTGGAGAGGGGCCTCTACTACCTCGGTAGAGAGAACAGCCGCTACAAACCGTGTCCCCTCAGGGGCCACAGGCTCCACAACACCGGGCGGGGTGAACCAGGGTTCCGCCCGCCACAAGGTGCTACCGGAGGAGACAGACTCCCTACCGGCAAAACTTTCCCAGAACTCCGAGAACAGCGCAATCGGGAAAGGCGTACAGGCGTAGCCTCGGCCAAGACCGTCCACGGCAGCCACTGTCTCGACAGGCGTCTGCTCAGACATCCAACCGTCCGGGATGTAACCAGCTCTAAATGAGAGGAGTTCGTCCGGGACCACAAGAGACCCCTCGCCCGTTGCTCGCAAGGGCGAGACCGGAGGTCCCCGGTGGGCGATGTGCGAGACCACCGCAGCATTGTCCGAGCGGACCAACACATAGCGATCTCTAAGGACTGGGAGGAAGTGTTGTAACCCCAACAACACTGCCAGCACCTCCCGGCAACCTATGTGCCACAAGAGACGCGGGCCGCTCCACAGACCCTGGGCGGAGTGGCCACTCATGACCGCTCCCACCCCGTGATGGGCGCCCGTCGTTAGCGTTACGCGACGACAAGGAGTCCCTAAAACGGGGCCTCGGGACAGAACGTAAGGTTCTACCATGCAACCAAGGCTCATGGGCACACTGTGAGACCTTGATGTGACGATACAGACTCCCTCAGGGGGAGAACCTTCTGCCCCGGAGCCACCACTGGAGGGGCCACATGCGGACGCTGCCGACATGAGACCCAGCAGCCTCTGGAACTGCCTCACAGTGACTAGGCGGCCTGCCCCTACCCTCCTGACTGCAGTGAGGATGACTACAAACCGGGCGGAGACAACCGTGCCCGCAACTCGGCCGAGTCCCACACCACGCCGAGAAAGTGGCCTCCGCTGGGAAAAGTACACACAACCCGGCATCACAGTCCGAACCCCAGTACCTTCATGCAGGCGGGAACAGCACCTCAATGCCAAACCGCCAGGTGCTCTAACGAGCCACCATCAACCAATCGCTGATATAATACAGAACGCGGATGCCCTGAAGCCGCAGCGGGGTCAGTGCTGCGTTCACGCACTCTGTGAAGGCACGGGTGAGGCGCTAGGCCGCACGGAAGGACCGATATTGGTAAGCTTCGCCCCGAAAGCAACCTCAGGAACCTCCCGTGCGCGGTGAAGGACGGCTGCATGGGAGCATGCAACCTCCAGATCTAGCGTATGACAAATCAGTCCTTGGACTTGACCTGAGACACGACCTCTCTAAACGAGAAACCTGAACCCGAGCCTCAAAAGTGAGTGGTTCAAGTAGCAGAGATCCAGAATGGGATGCAACCCACCGTCCTTCTTCGGAACAACGAAGCACGGGCTGTAGCAGCCTGACTCGCAAACTGAGGGGAACCACCTCGATGGCCCCTTTCCCCAGGAGTGTGCGCACTTCCTGTTCCAGGACCAGAGCCTGCACGGGTCCCGCCAGGGCGGGACACACCCCGTCGAGCCGGTGAGGAGAAGATGCTAACTGAATCGCGCAACCCTTCTCCACAGTCGCAGGACCCCGAGAGACTCAGGCAGCCCTAAGACTGACAGAAAGTCTCCACAGGAGAACCAACCCCTCGGGCTGGCCCCGACCCACTCAGAGCGGCTGGGCGGTGCTCTGCAGCCGACCACACCTCCTGAGAGGCGGCGGAACCCCCCGTCCGCAGCGATCATACGGGCGGAATACGGGGAGCAAACCGCTGGAGAAGCTGCGCCCTGAACACGACCCGTGGCAGGGCTAACAGACAGTCCTCCTGAACCCGAACGGCAGGAGCAGCGTACTGCGGCCGTTGAAGCCCCCTGAGAGGCGGCGGATGACTCTCATCCGCAACGAACTGTCGGGCGGAAATAAGGGAGTTAACCGCTAGAGGGAGGCAGCGTCCTGAACACCCTGTGGCAGGGCCGACAGACCGCCTCCCGGCGGTGCCAGGGAGGGACGAGCACTGTAGCATGAGGTGCGCACCGCCCTCCAAGATGCAAGCCATCAGGCCTCGCACCACAGCCCGTTCACTAGAGGCGAGGACGACCTCAGGCTGTCCAGCCCTTCTCGGCCTAGAGAGTCGCCAGGGGCCCCTAGGACCGCCCCGCGGAGTCGGGTGGCACTCTCTCACCGGGCTATCTCGCTGTGCCTGGGCGTACCAGGGCGAGGCTGCCGAGCAGCCCCATCGAGCAGCGAGGAACTACCACTGAAACGCCACTGCGGTCTCCTGAACCCGCCAGCAATCGCCCTTACCCACAGCGTCACCAGGTCAGGCCAGGAGGGACACCATGACGCTCAGAAGGAAGCTCACATCATCCCCCATAGCAGGCCAGCCTGGTATGCCTGCAACACACTCATTGTGTGGAAGCAACCCGTAGCCTGACCCGCCGCGCAGCGCTACCCACCAGAGCCAAGCGGCGCTTCGTAGGCAAACCGATAGCCGTCACAGACGCAACACTCGGGGAGAGATAGCTAGCTAGCGTCTCTACCACAAGCGGCAATGTCCCGTAGCCGCGCCACGCAGCTCCAATAACATTCGCGCACAGCGAAAGAACATCGGAAAAGCACGGGCCTCCCAGGACCCAGACACCTCGGTGCGCAGATCAGGGGAGGCGCTGAGGCTGTGACACAGTGCAGGAAACGCACAACCAGCTCACTGGCGCGCGCTGCTCCCGCCACACGACCGGCCAAGCTAATCCAGCTCGGACCCGGCCCGTGCCACGACCACAAGGAGCTCGGCTAGCAGCCGGGAGCGCATAGCCACACGGCTAAATGCTAACAGCCGATACCATCGAGAGCAAAGCCGCGAGGAAGAGCGCCACCTCGAGAGCGCTCTCTGAAATTCTCCCACCTCGGAGGAAGAATACGGAGCACCGCGTCACACGCACCGGAGAAGGAACCGCTAAACGAGCGCAATCCCTGGGGAACGGGAGCTCGCCGCAGCCGGGAGCGCATAGCCGCACGGCTAAAATGCTAACAACCGATACCCTCGAGAGCCGACTAAGCACGCTCCTAAGCTAAGCAAACAACACATCGGCTGCGTGTCACCCCATATATATATATATATATATATATATATATATATATATATATATATATATATATATATATAGTCAAGTTTATTTCTATTGCGCTTTTCACAACAGACATTGTCTGAAAGCGGCTTTACAGAAATCAACAGTTAAGGTGAACGATGTGTATTTATCCCTGATGAGCAGCCATGGCGACTGTGGCAAAGAAAAACTCCCTTAGAAGTTATGAGGAAGAAACCTTGAGAGGAACCAGATTCAAAAGGGGAACCCATCCTCATTTGGGTGACATCAAGAGTGTGATTTTTATATATATACAGTATATGTTCATATGTTCTCATTTCTATGGTAACAGTTCATAGGGGTGTGTATGGCTGACACTTTGCAATGTGATGAAACTTTCTCTAAGGTGATGTTTATTTACATTTATGGAAATGGGAGTCTTCAGTCGGTGTCAGAAACAAGAAACAAGTTTGGGAAACACCTCGTCTTTTTGGTTTTTAAAACACTACCTTTTGTTTCTATGCAACAAACGGTTAAAGGTGGAAATACACAAGATTTGAACAGTGAATGACTGGAATAAAGTCCTCTGGAGTCCAAATGTGACATTCTCAAATCTCAATCTCCCCAATCTCAAACTGAAGAGCTTGTATAAGACGGAGAACTGGAGAGAAGATGTGATCAGACTGTCTCACCCCAACAGTCCACATGAAGGTGGAAGCTTGATGGTTTGGAGTTGTTTTGGAGCAGGGAAGTGAAAGTGAACCAACCTGGCAACCGTTCCACACGTCAACACCATGCAATTCCGTCTGGACTGCGGCTCATTGGAACCGACGATGAGCCGAATCGTATGTCTGAGTTCTGTAAGCGTTATTTTGAGAGCAAACAGACGTCTGGAGTGATATCTATAATAGTACGACCTGCCCAGTCACTGCACCTAAATCCTATTGAACTGCTCTGGGATGAACTGGATCGTAATAAACGCAATCTCCAACTGAAGAACACATTTGTCAAGTTCTACAAGTATTTCAGCTGAATGTTTGGAGAAATGAATTGTCTGGATGCTGTTCTTCATGCTGAGGAAGGATTTTTTAATGAAGATAAATTGAAACATCTGGACATTTCTAGATTTGTTTGGTCAAAGGGAATCTTTATACCGTTACATTACAGAGTTTGTTGCATAGAAACAAAATGAATGTGCGCTTGTCTCTTATATACAGGGAGTGCAGAATTATTAGGCAAATGAGTATTTTGACCACATCATCCTCGTTATGCATGTTGTCTTACTCCAAGCTGTATAGGCTGGAAAGCCTACTACCAATTAAGCATATTAGGTGATGTGCATCTCTGTAATGAGAAGGGGTGTGGTCTAATGACATCAACACCCTATATCAGGTGTGCATAATTATTAGGCAACTTCCTTTCCTTTGGCAAAATGGGTCAAAAGAAGGACTTGACAGGCTCAGAAAAGTCAAAAATAGTGAGATATATTGCAGAGGATGCAGCAGTCTTAAAATAGCCAAGCTTCTGAGCGTGATCATCGAACAATCAAGCGTTTCATTCAAAATAGTCAACAGGGTCGCAAGAAGCGTGTGGAAAAACCAAGGCGCAAAATAACTGCCCGTGAACTGAGAAAAGTCAAGCGTGCAGCTGCCAAGATGCCACTTGCCACCAGTTTGGCCATATTTCAGAGCTGCAACATCACTGGGTGCCCAAAAGCACAAGGTGTGCAATACTCAGAGACATGGCCAAGGTAAGAAAGGCAGAAAGTCGACCACCACTGAACAAGACACACAAGCTGAAACGTCAAGACTGGGCCAAGAAATATCTCAAGACTGATTTTTCTAAGGTTTTATGGACTGATGAAATGAGTGAGTCTTGATGGGCCAGATGGATGGGCCCGTGGCTGGATTGGTAAAGGGCAGAGAGCTCCAGTCCGACTCAGGCGCCAGCAAGGTGGAGGTGGAGTACTGGTTTGGGCTGGTATCATCAAAGATGAGCTTGTGGGGCCTTTTCGGGTTGAGGATGGAGTCAAGCTGAACTCCCAGTCCTACTGCCAGTTTCTGGAAGACACCTTCTTCAAGCAGTGGTACAGGAAGAAGTCTGCATCCTTCAAGAAAAACATGATTTTCATGCAGGACAATGCTCCATCACACACGTCCAAGTACTCCACAGCGTGGCTGGCAAGAAAGGGTATAAAAGAAGAAAATCTAATGATATGGCCTCCTTGTTCACCTGATCTGAACCCCATTGAGAACCTGTGGTCCATCATCAAATGTGCGATTTACAAGGAGGAAAACAGTACACCTCTCTGAACAGTGTCTGGGAGGCTGTGGTTGCTGCTGCACGCAATGTTGATGGTGAACAGATCAAAACACTGACAGAATCCATGGATGGCAGGCTTTTGAGTGTCCTTGCAAAGAAAGGTGGCTATATTGGTCACTGATTTGTTTTGTTTGGTTTTGAATGTCAGAAATGTATATTTGTGAATGTTGAGATGTTATATTGGTTTCACTGGTAAAAATAAATAATTGAAATGGGTATGAATTTGTTTTTTGTTAAGTTGCCTAATAATTATGCACAGTAATAGTCACCTGCACACACAGATATCCCCTAAAATAGCTAAAACTAAAACTACTTCCAAAAATATTCAGCTTTGATATTAATGAGTTTTTTGTGTTCATTGAGAACATGGTTGTTGTTCAAATTAAATCCTCAAATAAAATTAATCCTCAAAAATACAACTTGCCTAATAATTCTGCACTCCCTGTATATATATATATATATATATATATATATATATATATATATATATATATATATATATATATATATATAATTAATCATGTTCTTGCTAGCAGGAGTAACTCTGCCTGTATGTTTTGACACTGAGAAGAAACATAGCTCTAAAATAAAGCGGCTTTTCCTCACACATGGATCCGTGGATTACAGTGTGATTGTGATTAGGAAAGACGCTGATTCTGAAGGAGGGTCGTTACACTTAGAGTCTCGTATTGGAGGAGTGAGGCGACATGGTAGGAAGCGTTCTCAACACATTGTCCTTTCAGCTTCTCGCTCATTACAGAGCACCAGAGAGACTAATCACGACGTGTTTATTTCCACACAGCTGCTCTGAGGATTTACACAGCCTTAATTCAATTCCATCAGGAGTTTATTTCAGACTGTTTAGCCTTGTGTGTGTGTGTTTGTGTGTATGCCTACAGTATGTGTGTGAAATCTAGCAGGACATCCAGGGTTTATGATTGGTTTAGGATTATAGCGGATTAACAGGAGAGGTGTGGTTCTTTACAGCTGCTATAATATACAGTATCTAGAAAGTTTTCACAGCGCTTCATTTGATTGGAGATGATTTGGAAAGACACACACCTGATCTATATGAGGTCCCACAGTTAACAGTGCATGTCAGAGCACAAACCAAGAAAGTGAAGTCCAAGGAATTGTCTGTAGACCTCAGAGACACGATTGTATCGAGGCACAGGTCTGGTGAAGATGATAGAAACATTTTGCAGCATTTAAGGTCCCAATGAGCACAGTGGCTCCCATCGTCCTTAAATGGTAGAAGTTTGGAACCACCAGGACTTAGAGCGGAGCTGCCTGACCAAACTGAGTGATCAAGGGAGAAGTGCTTTAGTCAGGGTGGTGCACAAGAACCCGCTCTAAAAGAGCTCCAGCACTTCTCTGTGGAGAGAGGAGAACCTTCCAGAAGAACAACCAGCTCTGCAGCACTCCACCAAACAGGCCTGTATGCTAGAGTGGCCAGACTAAAGCCTCTCCTCAGTAAAAGTCAAATGACAGCCCACTTGGATTTTGCCAAAGGGCACCTGAAGAACACTTAGACCGTGAGAAACAAAGATTGAACTCTTTGGGCTGAATGCCAAGCATCATGTCTGGAGGAAACCAGGCACATGCGTATCACCTGGCAAATACCATCCCTTTAGTGAAGCATGGTGGTGGAAGCATCATGCTGTGGGGATGTTTTTTAGCGGCAGGAACTGGGAGACTGGTCAAAAGATGAATGCAGCAATATACAGAGACATTCCAGAGTGCTCTGGACCTCAGACAGGGTGATAAATCATCTTTCAACAGACCCCAAGCACACAGCCAAGATAACAAAGGAGTGTTTACGGGACGACTCTGAATGTCTTTGAGTGGCACAGATTTGAACCCAATTGAACATCTATAGAGAGATCTGAAAATGTCTGTGACCCTCCCCATCCAACCTGATTGAGCTTAACAGGGTTCTGCAAAGAAAAATTGCCCAAAAATAGGTCAAGCTTGTAGCATCAAACTCAAAAAGACTTGAGGCTGTAATTGGAGCCAAATGAGCTTCAACAAAGTATTGAGCAAAAGCTGATTTTTCTTTTTTATTAATTTGCAAAGATTTGAAACAAACGTCTTTCATGTTGTCAGTATGGGGTTTTGTTTGTAGTATTTTGAGGAAAATAATGAATTTTAACCATTTTGGAGCTTTACAAGCTGTAACATAACAAAATGCACTGCAAGCAAGAACAGGAACGGATTTGTCTGAGCCTTTATATCAATCTAAAGTATGTATTTATGCACCACTTGAGCTTTTAAGCTTTTTTATCAATTTGTCCAAAAGACAGATTTTTATGTCTATATATGATTAATAATATATCCCATTATTTGAAAACTGGCTTTGATTTTATTGTGTTTTTTTACTCTTTTTGTCATACCCACTCATCTGTCAAGTCAAGTCAAGTTTATTTCTATAGCGCTTTTTACAACAGACATTGTCTCAAAGCAGCTTTACAGAAATCAACAGTGAAGGTGAATGGTGTGTATTTATCCCTGATGAGCAGCCGTGGCCACTGTGACAAGGAAAAACTCCCTTAGATGTTATGAGGAAGAAACCTTGAGAGGAACCAGACTCAAAAGGGAAACCCATCCTCATTTGGGTGACATCAAGAGTTTGATCATAAATCTTTCAACAATACAGAACACTGGAGAGTGAGAACTAACATGAGGACTGGTGTGTCTGATTATAAATAGATGTTCTTTCTACAGTCTTATACAGTCTTTATGGTTATAAAACTAGGAGCTACTGAGAAACTCATAAAATAGCTCAACTTTTGTGATCATCACAGATCCAGCATCAGCTTCTCCATGCCAGAGCCTTTAAACACTCCAAGAGGTCCAGTGTCAAAACTCCACACATGTAGCGGGATCCAATTGGCACTGGTACATCTCTAGATGGTTTAGGATGTTTGCGAGTTCGGCATCTACTTCTTCAAAGGTCCATAATCTTCATGAGGTGGGACGTGACTGGAGCTTGCCAACCTCAGGATGCCTCGGGATGGGGAAAAAAAGAGAAGCAGTGGAGAGGAATTAGCGTAGCTGCTGTTCATGATATTAACAGCACAAGTTGATAATGTGCATGTGATCAGATGTTCTGGAGCACAAGGTTATGATGTGAGACGTATGTTATGTGTAGGCTTTGCTAAAAAGATACGTCTGTGATCTGCACTTAAACTGGGTGAGTGTGTCTGAGCCCCGAACACTGTCAGGAAGACTATTCCAGAGTTTAGCTAAATGTGAGAATGATCTACTGCCTTTAGTGGACTTTGCTATTCTAGGAACTACTAGAAGTCCAGAGTTTTGAGATCTCAGGGAGCGTGGCGGATTGTAGCGTGTTAAAAGACTGGATAGATACATGGGAGCCAAACCATTTAGTGCTTCATAAGTAAGAAGCAGTAGATTTAAGTCTATTCGAAACTTAACAGGAAGCCAATGTAGGGAAGATAAAATTGGGGTTATGGGATCATATTTTCTTGACCTTGTGAGAACTCTTGCTGCCGCATTCTGAACTAACTGAAGCTTGTTTATTAATGATGCAGGACATCCACCTAGTAATGCATTACAGTAGTCTATTCTGGAGGTCATGAACGCATGGACGAGCTTCTCTGCATCAGATATAGACAACATGTTTCTTAGCTTAGAAATATTTCTAAGGTGAAAGAAGGCTGTTTTTGTAACTTGGTTGATATGATTATTAAAAGACAAGTTGCTGTCTAAAATAACTCCCAGGTCTTTTACTGTTGAACTAGTGGTTACAGAACATCCGTCTAAATGCAGGTTGAGATGCTGGAGCTTCTGTATACTGGTTTTTGGGCCGATGAGCAAAATCTCAGTCTTATCAGAATTTAATGGTAGAAAGTTATGGGTCATCCAATCTCTGAAGCTGTATAGTCTGGTTTTGATGAGATAGTCCTTCAGAAGTATCAGTGATTTGATTCAATTCTATCTAATTTATTTCAATTAAATTTAAATTGTAAAGCACTTTTAACACTTTTTTGCTGTTAGTATAAGCTTTACTCCTGTAGGAAGATATATTTTTGTGTTTGCTTGGAAGATTTACAGCCACAAGGTTGCTAGTAGAGTCGTGTAGTGATGTTGGCGAGGTGAGGAGGTCTCGTGTGCAGTCAGCGTTCACATTCATCCCAAATGTGTTTAATATGGTTGAGATGAGAGCTTTTATAGCAGGAGAGCTTTCACTCCAACTTATGTATCTTATAGAACTAGCTTTGTGCACAGGGGCATTGTCATGCTGGAACAGGTTTGGGTTGGACTTCGAGTGAAGGGAAAATATAATGCTAGTCCAGCCAAAGACATCTTCTACAAATGTGTGCCTCCATTGTTGTGGTAACAGTTTGGAGAAGAACCACATATGGCTGAAAAATTTGTGTTCCATTACTTTTGGCAATAGCGTGTATTTTCATTACTGGCTTATTCAGAAGAAAAGAAACAAAAATTCCTCCTTTGTATAGACTCTAGACGTGTAATGCAGAGACTGTTTATTTTAGAAATCGCAGAGATCTTACACTTTGTTGCTATTAGTGATGTTTATCAGATGGATGGTGTGTTTTTTTACTTTCCTACATTGGTTTTCCCGAATGTGCAGCTGAATATTCTGGTGTCTAAAGGCAAATGGCAAAAATGCTTGACTGACATAAAAATAGCTAAAATAAAGGCTTTTTTTTATATTTTTCAAAACATCATAAATAATAAAATAAGAATTTTTCCATCTAGCCTAATACACACTGCTAGACTACTGCATGCACCAGAACACTGGGAATCTCTGCTTCATCGATTCACTCTACAACAGAGGAGTAAAATTCACTGCTATAAACCCTGGAATCGGTGCTGAACAGAAGGGAATGAATCAAGATCATGACCGAAAGATTGATTTAAATACTGATCTACTAAAGAGAGGAATAAATTAAAGGTTATAATGGAAATATTCGCTAATTTAAATTATAAACTTGGTGAATAATAGGTGGAACAAATTAAGGTCGGACTGAAAGACTCAAAAACTGATCTATTGATCACAAGAAACTCAGTTCTAAGCAAGAGATTGTACATTTCAAACAATTTTAAACAGCATGAAACTGATCCTCTAAATACATTGGAATAAATCTCATTTATGGGAAAAAGATTTGCTAAGTTGAAAGCTCATCCCCCAACATACAAAAAAAAGTCACGTGCATTACAGCGGAATGTTAGGAAGATGGGGTCCTTTATGATACAGCACCCCTGGAGCACAGAGGGTTAAGGGCCTTGCTCAAGGTTCCCAAGAGTGGCAGCTTGGCAATACTGGGGCTTGAACCCCAAACTTTCTGATTAATAACCCAGAGCCTTAACCACTGAACTACCACTTTGCATCAGTTAAAGAAAAAAATTGATTAGCTAAAAAGTCAAATATTCACTGATCTAATTATTTCTGAACAAATGAGCGAATCACGATCACGACCCAAATATATGGTTTGATCTGCATTTTATTTATGTTGAATAATCAAATAAATACTATATATAATCTTATTTAATACTAGATACAGAAACTATATAAAATGAATGAAGATTCTCTCAAGATGATCAATTTATATTATAAAGACTGGATCATTAGTGAACCACTTCCATCTTTTTCCCAAAAAATAGGGAAAACAAGGACAAAAGCAAAGCATCAGATTTGATGAATGTTTGATACTTTTACATGCACAGTTGCATAGAGCATGAAAGTAAATACCAGATTGCAGTGTGTCATCAACTTTGCTGAGTAGGGGATTGGCTGCAATCTGCCACTTCTACAAGACCTGTACACTCTCAGGACCCTGAAATAGGCAGCTGGGAATGTGGCTCTAACCCTGGACAAGAACTTTTTGAGTCACTCCTCTCTGGTAAAAGGCTGTGGTACATCAGGACCAAAATCTCGCCATAAAAACAGATTCTTTCCATTCACAACTGACCTAATCAACAATACCAAATACCGTCTCTTATTTGCCTCTATAAACATGAACAGTACATCAATATAAACGTCGCACTGTCATTTCATATGCGTTACATCAACACAGACAACTAAGGCTGCTACACTGCAACCTGCACCTTTGGACTTATTCAGAAAACATAATGATTTGACCCGGAGCCGATGAGAGGATATTCAAATGAGTGCAATCATCATGTTGAAATCACTTTTAGATCTCTTCTCACAGCTATTTTGTGGCTAGACGTGTCGAGTGGGTTATTTTCATCGCACTCAAACGACACAAATCACTCCACGTTGCAAAATAACAGCTAAAAGCCTCTTGTGTGTGGTGCAGTGAGTTGATCTGGATTTGAACTGAAGTGAGCAGTAAGTGATTTATTCTTCATTGATTTATTATTCGTAGTCTGGATGAATGTTGTATGGACAGTTCTATCATCAGAGACGTGATTTTTGATCCTACGTCCACTCACGACATGTAATATAATTATGCTTGGTCTTATATGTTATTGTTTCCATAGCAACAGCTCAGGCACTGAGAGTTTCTTCAGAGGACATGTCACATAAAAGAAGAAAAAAAAGAACACCATACAGTTTATGTTGGAGTTTATTAGCACTGTGTAGTTTGGTCGTCTTGATGGGTGCGAAGTACGAAAAACGCTGAAGTTTCTTGAGATTACTTTCATTTTTCTTTTCAGGGCATGCACCGAACCGTGGAACAGGAATCATCCAACATGGTTCCAAATAGTACAAAATGACTGAAGCTCCTCCCCTCAAATTCAAACAGACCAATAACAATACTATGTCAGTTACAATCTCATTAAAGGAAACTTTACATGAGAATTAGATGATCTTCAACATCATCTTAAACATTGTCATTAGTGTGTTCTTTAAGAGGCTCTATTTTCAACCAGACATGCATCTGAGATAACATTTTAATAATTCTCCACACTCTCACTGAATAAACTCAAAACAGATTCTTTTGCAGACCGGCCTTACCTACTAGGGATCTCCAGAGAAAAAGTAAAACAAAGAGAATCATCATCAAACAACTAAATATTTGTCTAATTTTCATTTACCTTTTTTAATTTTAGACAACAAACTAACAAACACCAGGCACACTGAATTGTGCACTTTTAATGTGACAGAAAAAGTTGAAGAAGGAGACAATGAAGAACGTTATCTTACACAAGACATGTACGGTTCTTTAAATTGCATGTTACAGTCACTATGTTACACGGTTGGAAGGAGTCTCCAGTTTCAGTGCTATATAACAGACACAGGTAAATCTGTAACTTGAAATACTTAAGTTGGACATTTTGGGGACTGAGGACATGTGGCTGGTAAGGAAATGATAGCAGCCTCTATACAGCAGCCAGTGAAGGGTTAGGGTGAGCAAGGTCTTCTCTTCTGGCCTGAACAATATCAGAATTACTGACTTGTGTTTTCATTAATTTATGTCCATTTATATACACTACATTATTTTTAATAGTCCATTCTCTTCATTTCATAGTGTTTTTCTCTAGTGCATTAGTGTAATAAGTGTCTACACATAGGAGTTTCAATCCTAAAAGATTTCAGTCGTCACATCACGTTGCCAGGGTCAAAGGTATCTGAATTAAGGTTTCATTTTCCTTACTTACTCTATATAGAGTAAGGGGACACCTGACTTCCCTGACAATATGTGGTTCTTCCCCGGACTGTTCCCACAAAGTTTACTGGATGCCTTTAGATGTTGTAGTTTTCAAATTTCCCTCCCAATATAGTGTATGATTGCATTTTAAAGCAAAAGTATATCTGCACTTGCATCATTTCACCTTTCCATGTAAATTACTTTCATAAAAAAGGATGTATAATTGTGTTATTCCCTACATTACACGTGTGCGTCTTTTCAGTGCGCTTGAGGATACATGTAAACTCACTGCATTCTTCTTTTAACTGTCCACGCTTTGATAATATAACACATCCACTGAGTACATTTATGTAATATGGGAACATGACAATCCACTTACATTTATTTTATTTATATAGAACTGGTTGTTAAGGGCCTTTCTCAGGAGCCCAGAAGTGGCAATTTGGTGGTGCTTGGGATTTGAACACAAGACCTTTTGATCAGAAAGTGTGTGTGTGTTAGTATGTAAGTAAGAATTGATGGAGTGTAGTGAACTCTAGGTTGTGTTGGGGTTATTAATGTGTTTGTTTGTATCTATGTGTTTGTGAAACTAAGTAAGTAATATAGGACAAATGGAGTGAAGTCAATTGTAGGTTGTGTAGTGGTTATGTGTGTGTGTGTGTGTGTGTGTGTGTGTGTGTGTGTGTGTGTGTGTGTGATAGTAAGCAAATAAGTAAGTAAGAACTGTTTGAGTGTAGTGAAGTGTAGGTTGTGTAGGGATGTTTGTGTGTGTGTGTGTGTGTGTGTGTGTGTGTGTGTGTGTGTGTGTGTGTGTGCTAGAATGGTAGTAAGTAAGAAAGAACGGATTAAGTGCTGTAAGCTGTAGGTTGTTTGGGGGTTATTTGTCTCTGTGTGTGTGTGTGTGTGTGTGTGTGTGTGTGTGTGTGTGTGTGTGTGTGTGTGTGTGCAAACTTATTTATCTATACCATGTATACATACCTTGAACGTACGTGTGAGTGTTATTTAGTAATTAAAAACAGATGGACTTTAGTGAGATGTACATTGTGCGAGAGTTATTGGGGTGTGTGTGTGTGTGTGTGTGTGTGTGTGTGTGTGTTTGGGTGTGTATTAGTAGATGTGGGTCAGTGTATACTTATCTAGAGTGACTTACATTCATCTCATTTATATACTGAGCAGTTGAGGGATAAGGGTTTTGCTCACGGCCCTTGTGGTATCTTGATGGTACTGGAATTTGGCTACATGAACCTTCTGGTTAAGAAGTTTAACATCTTAACCAGTGAGATAACCTTTCACCCTGACACATCCAGTATGACCAGTAGGCAATAAATGTGTTTCAGTGAACTGCTAATGTAAGAGCATCTCCTTCACCTCAAGTATTCACTGTAGGTTTAAAAATATATATTTGTATGATTTCAAAATAATTTCAGAGTGTTTGCTTTTCTACTTATTTCACTGTTTAATTTATTATTTTTATACACACACACACACACACACACACACACACACACACACACACACAAATTCTCTTGCATTTTGAATAATTTAAAACTCAGTTTCTGTCTATAGAAAGAGAACGTTATGCTTCATGGTCTCTTCTTTCTTCTCCAGCGTGCTTCTCTTTTGTGTCGACCATGAACGAGCTGCCAGGTGGAGTGTGATTGAGTGAGTAAGAGAGAGTGTGTGTGTGTCTGTGTGTGTGTGTGTGTGTGTGTGTGTGTGTGTGTGTGTGTGTGCGCCTATGAGAGAGAGATCAGGTGCATGTGGTATTGTTGTTCAGGGAGCTGTCCGGCGCGTCACTGTCCTCGGTGCTGATCTTTCAGAGCTTTTCCAGGTGCACAGCCTGAAAATGATGTTATATAAAGAACAAAGCACTTGGATTCTTTTTTTCTAGGCGTAGAGAAACATTTAATTTACCAACAATTTCAATTGTACAAAATGTTCTCACAATATATAATTGATTCAACAGTTATAATGCATCTTTACACTGATTTATGCTGATATGACTCTGTGTGGACTTTGTGCTGTATGTAGATCTTTGTGTGTCTTTGAGTTTGTGTGTAATAATTTACATTTATCATGTGTACATGCCTTGTAGAGGGGTCATTTAAGTGTGTGGGGGGGTAAGGTATGTACTTATTTACCTATTCCATGTCTAAGTCTAAGACATGTACACATGGGATGTGTGTATGTGTGTGTGTGTGTGTGGGTGTGTTCATAAGTAAGAAAGTAAGGATATATGGTGTGTGGAAAACTGTCAGTAGTGTAGGTTGTGTCTGTGTGGGTGTGGGTGTGAGGGAGAGAGTGAGTGATTGTGTGTAGGTGATTGATTGTATGTATGTGTGTGTGTGTGGGTGGTAGTATGCACTTATTTATCTATGAAATGTTTTCAATGCTTAGATGTACCATACTGTGACTTTGTGTGTGTGTGTGTGTGTGGGTGTGTTCATAAGTAAGAAAGTAAGGATATATGGTGTGTGGAAAACTGTCAGTAGTGTAGGTTGTGTCTGTGTGTGTGTGTGTGAGAGAGAGAGAGATGATGTTGCTATCTTAAGGACACTCTTTCCAACAAACACACACACACACATATATGGTGTGTGGAAAACTGTCAGTAGTGTAGGTTGTGTCTGTGTGTGTGTGGGTGTGTTCATAAGTAAGAAAGTAAGGATATATGGTGTGGAAAACTGTCAGTAGTGTAGGTTGTGTCTGTGTGGGTGTCGGTGTGGGTGTGGGTGTGAGGGAGAGAGTGAGTGATTGTGTGTAGGTGATTGATTGTATGTATGTGTGTGGTGTGTGGGTGGTAGTATGCACTTATTTATCTATGAAATGTTTTCAATGCTTAGATGTACCATACTGTGACTTTGTGTGTGTATGTGTGTGTGTATGAGAGAGAGAGAGAGAGAGAGAGAGAGAGAGAGAGAGAGAGATGATGTTGCTATTTTAAGGACACTCTTTCCAACAAACACACACACACACACACACTCTCTCATGCACACACACACACACACACACACACACACACACACACATTAACAATGCTTACAACACTTCAGCTTAGGCGCCTCTCTGAGTTTGTCTTCATCACCTAGGAAACGCCACCACAAGTGTCCTCAGTGTCTCGCTCTCTTTTTTTTTTCATTTTCTATTTGCTTTTCTGCTTTCTCTCATTCTCTCATTCTCTATATCTTTCTCTCGTTATCTTTCTTCCTTTCTCTATCTCTGGCCTACTTTTCATTGTACTATATTATGTTAGTAATCATGTGAAGTTATTCTCGAGGTAGAAAGTCTGCAGTGGAACCACATGACCTGATGAAAATAATTAAATTAATAAATAAAATGCCTTCACTATGATTTATTTCTTCTTTAAAGGAATAGGAGTGAAGTTAATGTTCTGAACAGAGGCATGTCATAATGTATCATGAATGTATTTAAAATCTTTAGATCTTCATTATCCTGTCACACACTCATTATATGGTAAAGCTTTAAGCTATAAATGTCTAATCAGCCTCTTAGATTGGATTGGGATATTTTTGGTTCAAATTAATTTAGTGTTCTATGTATAGCATTTAAAACAATGAACATTTAAGTAGCTTTATAGAATTAAACAGAATTCTTGCATCGCAACCTGTAATGTACATTTATCCCTAATGAGCAAATGGTGAGGAAAAACTCCCTGAGATAGAAAAAGGGAGAAAGCTTGAGAGAAACCAGACTCAAAAGGGAACCCGTCCTCATCTGGGTGACACCAAAGGTCCATTCATTGTGTGTGTATATATATATATATATATATAATATTATTTTTTATTTTTTTACTTTATCAAGATGATTATATGTAATTCTACTTAGCATGAATTGTGTCATCAACATAATTATGGAACCCAATGTTTTGAACAATTTTATAAACAATTTCCACAATTTTCAGACATATTGTAGCACCACCACTGCTGGGCCCTTGAGCAAGTCTTTTAACTCTTAACTGCTCAGTTGTCAAGGTTATTCCTGTGTAGGTATGATCCTAAATACTGTTTTCTAGGACTTGAAGATAAAGTGTGAGGCTTGCTATTGAATTGTTGTTGGACAGGAGCTAAATTTTAGGCTTTATGTAAACAGTAACTTGATAACTTTTAGTTTAAAAGATTTAGTACATGCCTAGTTCTTCCAGATGAAATTACCACAGGTTTGATTGCATCTAATTGAAGAAATGTGTTGGTAAGGATCTTATCTAGCTTTTTTTTTTTTTTGGCAGACGCAATCCAGAGCGGCTCACACTCATTTACAAAGTGGTATCAAAAAGTTTCGAGACTAGCTCTGTTTATGAGAAAGAACGTTTACACGCTATCACCTTCAATATAGTCCCCTTGTACAGCAATACAGCCCTGAACGTGCCCCAGAAGTCTTTTCGAAGCGTGTTAAGCACCTTCTGCGATTCGCACCGGATCGCCGCAATGGTGTCAAAACCTTTCTGGATCTTTATCTTTGGGAAAATGGCTAAGGCCGTATGAACCATATCTGGCAAATATAGTGGGTGCAAAAGTCAGACTGTATTGTTTTCCGGCAAGAAACTCGTGTTTGAGGAGAGCTCTGTGCCAGAGTGTTCTAACTTGCTATCCATGAGGAAATCGCAGACGTGGTAACGTATGTGGTCTGAATAGCACCAGTCGCACATCTCCTAATGTACACTGGATGATGTCTTTCGGAACACTGACTTGTGAAGTTTGGTGCTTCCTGTGACTGTGTGTAGTCTTGTGCTGCCATCTGTTGGCCTGTTACAAAACTAGTCTTGGAACTTTTTGATACCACCTTGCATACATCTGAGCTAGGCTAAGGGCTTATTGGCGCTGGGATTTAAAATTCACAAACTTCTGAGCAGACATCTGTCTTCTTGATCACTGAACTACTTAAATTTGTTTTCCACTACTGCAAGTAATGCAAATAATAGTGGATAATTGTAAATAATCATTGTCAGCAAAGAAAGCGAGATGGAGAGGGAAGTCCAGGTGCTAGTTACTGGATGTTTCATGGTTTGAACTCTGAATGGCCTTTGAGAAGAAGCTCCTCCTCCTCCTCTCTGTGTTTGCTTTTAGGCAGCAAAAGTGTTTCCCTGAACGCAACCGAGACAAGTGTTATTTATTGATGCTGTGTGTGGTTGGTTTATTCCTGGTTAATTTAAAGCATATTATATAAAAAATCACATTCTTTTTCTTACATTTAATATTTTACTGTTTTTGTTTTTATTTTCTATTATTCCCTTAGTGTGTTTTTTTTTTTTAATCTCTGCCTGTCTGTGTGTGTGTAAGAAGCATATTTGTTGTTATTTGTGTGAGATTGCAGGCTATAAATCTCTCTGATTATCACCACACACACATACACACACACACATGCACACACTCACATACTTCTTCCCAGGCTTAGCCTTTTAGCCTTCTCAGGTCTGTCTATGCCCCGAGGTCAGATGTGTATTTAGGAGCAGTGATTATGCTTCAGTAGTTACAATCTTGTGATCGTATGATGCTAATGTCAACCTTTAGCCCAGTGCTTCACACACAGTTTATCAGCGTGGTTATGCTCTGACAGGACGGAGGGAGGAGTGAGAAAGAGGACATCTGTGACTCGGTGTGTGTGTGTGTGTGTGTGTGTGTGTGTGTGTGTGTGTGTGTGTGTGTGTGTGTGTGTGTGTGAAAGAGAGAGAAGAGAGAGAGAGAGAGAGAGAGAGAGAGAGAGAGAGAGAGATGAAGTGTGGATGGATAAACAGAGATAGCTCATAGTAATACAGAAAGATTAAGAGATAGACAGATAAGGGAGAAACAGATGAAAGAGGGAGAGAGAGACAAATGGAGAAAAATACAGACAGATAGAAAGAGAGATAAGCAGACCCACAGAGAAAGAGAGAAATACAGGCAAGTGTATACACTAAACGATGCAGAGAGAGACAAAGATAGACAGGACAGAAAATTAATTATGAGAGCAAAGTGTCATAATGGCTGAATAATGCAGTGAGTGTGTGTATGTGTGTGTGTGTGTGTTCTATACCTAGATCTGAGTTATCCTCGGTATATAACGTGGACACATGCAGCAGTTCACACAGGTGGCAATACTTTTGCAGTTGCGGCTGATCCACTAGAGGGCGATGCCACAGATACGGATATCTAAAATACATGAAAAAATGAATAGACATGAAGAATGACGAAAAGCAGGGACTGTGGATGTTGATTTAGCTCATTCTTTTTTAAAAAAAAAGAGGACTTTTAACAGCATCCATATCATGTTATCGCGATTTATTCTTGATTCTTATTGATTCTTTCCGAGACCGGAGTGTGTCGCCACAGTGACACTGCGCTAACTTTAGTTTCTTTTTTATACTAATGCCATTGTTGTGTATGTTTTCAAGTTTAATAATGATGATTAAAAAAAATATTATGCACTCAAAGACATAAACATGTCGGAGACATAAACAAACTTGCGACCGGCCACTTAATACGTTCCCGGTTTTAATTTGTGTACCATTACACCTCTAATATATATATATATATATATATATATATATATATATATATATATATATATATATATATATATGGCACATCTGTAAAAACCATCAATATAATAGTGAAATGCAGTAGAACGGAGCGCTGCACCACAGACAGAAATCTCATACAGTGAGAACGAATGTCAATACTAAAGCAAGAAATCCAATGAACACAATTCATAAAGTCTCCTTTCACTGTAGCCACAACTGCACTGCCTGTATATGTCACAGAAAGAAAAGGGATTTATTTTGAATGGTGCCAAAACTATTTTTCTAACTGTGAAATAGTTCATTATATACATATTGTTTGTGTAATTAATTACCTGAGAAGAGGGGAATAGTGACACCTATAGGCGATGTGAGAAAAGAATAAAGTGTAAGTTGCATTAGCCATTCTCTCGTCAGTTCCAGCTGAACTGTTGAGGTGAATGGTAAGCAACAAATGTCCTCTCCGTTTTGTGACCGGATGAGCTGTATTTACGCAACCTACGTGTCTTTATTTTTACCCTCAGTAAACACAACGCATGGATGAACTCTAAAAATGGTGTGAAGGTGGGAGAACAATTTTTTGGGAGAATCTGACATGAGAACTAAGAGGGGTTACATAAACATCATCTGTAGCAGAAGCATTGATATTAATCTCAAAATGAACCCGGGGCTTTCCTGAATTTCAATGCATTTTTTCTGTGCATTACGGTTTTCATGGGGATTTGAAAAGAAGACAAATTTGTGTGTTTTTGTGCAATTTTGCAAAGTGTAAATTGTAAAAATGAAAAAGTTTAGCAACTGTTTGAACTGTTTCAGCCGACTTGTTGTCACAAAGTCCAGCTTTTCTTGAAAAGTTCCTCTTGGAAATGTCCTTGTAAGTGTATCTGTGACTAAATCCATTTCTTTTCCTCTGTCAGCCATTATGAAATGAAAAAAAGCTATTAATGATAGGAATACATTCGAGCTTGTACAGTTTGCTACAGATGCGGGTTGCAGGCTCTCACTGGTGCGCTTTCAGACCATTCAGTCAAAGGAGGTGAAAATATGTGAATGTTATTGTGTGGCTGTTAGATGGCCACGGTGTCACCAACTCGAAATCTGATTGGTTAAAGGAACAGCCTTGATTCAGCATTAATGATTTTTAAGGTCTTACGGCAGATTCCTTCGACCCTGGAAACATGTGACATGAGGGCTGAAATCTGATTGGATAGAAACGATAACATAAATCCTTGTAGCAGTGCAACCGTGAGAAATGTTGCAAAATTAAGAGAATAGACAAAAATATATAAACATCTAAAGCAGTGATTCTGATTTACTCCAGCAGAAAAGGCCTTGCCCACCCTAATGGCCCTCCATGAATGAAAATATATGCAAATGAGTCCAACTTCATATAAATGCATTAACTGTGATTTGCAGCTTCACTCCTTGGATGAGATGAGAATCCATCGCAAGTTTCTGACCAGTCGGAATCCTGAATTCAAAAGATATATAAATAAGATAAATTGTAGGCTTCCAAAGATTGAACGAAGCAGTTGAAGGCACCTCGTGTTAAATGTTAATGAAGGTAGTCCACTGTTGCCTGGCTACCGACAGGGACAGTATCATCACATCCCAGTGAGTTTCTCTCTCTCTCTCTCTCTCTCTCTCTCTCTCTCTCTCTCTCTCTCTCTCTCTCTCTCTCTGTCTTTCCTTTTTTCTCTTTTCATATACTTATATAGCAGGATAGTTCTTACACACACACACACACACACACACACACACACACACACACACATCAGGTTCAGGTTGCTGGTGGAGTGTGTGTGTGTGTGTGTGTGTGTGTGTGTGTGTGTGTGTGTGTGTGTGATTACGGAGACATGGAGACTCTCAGCTGGTTCTGCAGGAGAGACGACGGCATGAAGGTAGGAGGTTATACAGCTACTGATAAAGACAGACAGAGAGGGAAAGAAAAATGATGGATAGATAAATAGAAAGACAAGTGTGTACTGTCTGATCTTCCATTCAACAATCTGGTGGGTGGTGATCAGCACTTAGCCTAGAAGGCTATGCTAGCATCATGTTTACATAGTGTGTGTGTGTGTGTGTGTGTGTGTGTGTGTGTGTGTGCGTCATCACTGAATGAGGAGTGAATAAACAGTGATTCCCATCAGTCAGTTTCAACTCACACACACACACACACACACACACACACACACATACAAATTCGACTCCATTTCATTTCTACGACACTGACCTGCCCATTTTATTATACCTACTGGGTCATTTTGTATTTAAATTTTAGTATGAATATTTAGATGTGGGCGGAGCAAAGAATTCCTTTGTGTCACACATGTGACCTATCAAGCATTTATGTACGTTGTTGTATCATTCAAATACTGGAATGAAAGAAAAAGGAGAGAAATCAAACATCATGATAATAAAGAAGTGGATTCTCCTTGAATATTAGATCATAAACCACACCCCATATATATTGGATCTAATCCCGCCTCTTTATACAACTAACAAGTG
The DNA here is from genome assembly GCF_014805685.1 of Silurus meridionalis. Taxonomy (NCBI): domain Eukaryota; kingdom Metazoa; phylum Chordata; class Actinopteri; order Siluriformes; family Siluridae; genus Silurus; species Silurus meridionalis. The sequence goes on along the minus strand of NC_060885.1, from coordinate 3,678,981 downwards.
AGAGATAAATGGCGTTATGCATTGATTAGCATGGAAGGGGTTGTTTGAGTTGTCACGTGTCCGGTGCTTGACTCCATACTAGCTTTGTTAGCACATTAGCAAAGCAAAATGTGTAGTGGCTAAGCAAACACACAGCGTCACCAGAAGCAACAGCGATTATTTTTCACTTTCTTCCAGGCTGTATTCATTAAAGGTTGCATAGAGAGAGATGGTGGTGGAGGTACGAGCTGGGGAGAAATGAAAGTCAGTAGGAGTAAGACAGAGTACATGTGTGTGGATGAGAGGGAGGGGAGTGGAGGGGTGCGGTTGCAGGGAGAAGAGGTGGAGAAGGTGGAGGAGTTCAGGTACCTGGGGTCAACAGTGCAGAGTAATGGAGAGTGTGTTAGAGAAGTGAAGAAAAGAGTGCAGGCAGGGTGGAGTGGGTGGAGAAGAGTGATAGCAGGAGTGATTTGTGATAGAAGAGTATCTGTGAGAGTGAAAGGGAAAGTTTATTGGACTGTGGTGAGACCTGAGATGTTGTATGGTTTAGAGACAGTGGCATTAAGTAAAAGACAGGAGGTGGAGCTGGAGGTAGCAGAGCTGAAGATGTTGAGATTTTTGTTGGGAGTGACGACGATGGACAGGATTAGAAATGAGTTTATTAGAGGGACAGTGCATGTAGGACAGTTTGGAGACAAGGTGAGAGAGGTCAGATTGAGATTTGGAGGTTTGAACATGTGCAGAGGAGGGACATGGGGTATATCAGTAGGAGAATGATGAGGATGGAGCCACCAGGAAGGAGGAAAAGAGGAAGACTAAGGAGGTTTATGGATGTGGTGAGGGAAGACATGCAGGTAGTTGGTGTGAAAGAGGCAGATGTAGAGGACAGAGGGGATTGGTGGAGACTGATGATCTGCTCTGGTGACCCCTAATGGGAGAATTCAAAAGAAGAAGATTCAAGATTCATTTGAGCAGTTAGTTTTGGTTTGACATAAACATTACAATTACAGCATCTGACAGACGCCCTTATTAAGCAGGAACATCAAGGTTATAACCTCTATACCCCATGTCAAAATATTAGATCTAACTCTTCTCCTTTATACAATGGTGGATGACATTTATGGTATTTGGCAAAGGCCCTTATTTAGAGTGACTTAAAGTGAATTTATTTATACAACTCAAGGGTCTTGCTCAAGGGCCCAGAAGAGGCAACTTGGCAGGGCTTGGATTTAAACTTGGTTGTATTGGGATTCCGATAGGAAGTCCAAAATCTTGACCATTGAGCAACCACTTCTTAAGTCCAAGTTTGTGTACTTCATCCACCACTGTGATATTCAGCAGGCATCTGTATCCAGAGTGGTTTACAACTGAGCAGTTGAGGGTTAAGGGCCTTGCTCAAGTGCTCAGCAGTGACTTTTGACCTTCTGATCCAGAGTCTAATGCCTTAAACATTAAACCTCTCTATGATATCAGTAAAACAACTGAGCAGCTGAGTTGCAAGTGTCTTGTTCAAAGGTCCAGGAGTTACCGAAAATCAACCGAGATTTAATATTGTTATTGCTGGGATTTGAACTCACAACATTCCAATTATTGGTTGAATGTTTTAACCACTGAGATACCACTACGCTTTATATGTTCCTGCCACTACTGCATGTGCTCGTTGCCTTTATAATCACAAAACAGTTTGTGTTGACACTGTTGGTTGCTCTGTTGCCAGGTTAAGATGTCTCAGGTGAAGCAGGTGGGACTGCTAGCTGCTGGATGTCAGCCGTGGAATAAAGATGTCTGTGCAGCCAGTGGAGACAGGTTCGCTTACTGCGCTACGCTCGCTATCTACGTCTACCAGGTAAACACTGCGAATGTTCACCCGTCCTCAACAAATCTTGAAATCTGTGTTGTATTAAATGTATGCTCGTTCAGACTAGCCATAATATATTGGGCAGCCATAGGAGATATCCATTTTTGATACAAAATAATTACACAAAATTACTTTTATTAAATAAGTTACACACGTGATACACTGTGGACATAAGTAATTGGTCACCTGACTTTTCCAACCATATGTGGTTGCTATACATTTGGTTCCTCATACACTATATAGACAAAGGTTTGCGACACCTGAGATCTTTCTGAACATCCCATTCAACATTTAGTCTCTGATTTGCTGTTAGAATGACCCCACTCTTCTGTTGTGAGATGTTTCACTAAATCTTGAAGTGTGCTTGTGTAGATTCCTCCAGCCACAAGGGTGATAGTCAAGTCAGGTACTGAAGCCTACTGAGGCCTGGGGTGCAGTCAGTGTTCACATTCATACCAAAGGTGTTCAGTGAGGTTGAGCTTAGAGCTCTATAGCAGGCCTCTCAAGATCTTCCACTTCAATCCATGTAAAGCATGCAGTATCTTCATGGAGCTGGCTTTGTGCACAGGAGCATTGTCATGCAGGTTTGGGGTCTCCTGGTTCAAGTGAAGGGAAAAGTTCTACCACGATCAAAGACGTCCTGTAGAATTTTGTGCTCTCAGCTTTGTGGTAACAGTTTGGGAAAGAACCACATATGGTTGGAAAGTATCAAGTGTCCAGATACGTCTGGCTAAATAGTGTATTGCTAGTCTGTTCATGTGGAGAACATTCTCTGAAGCAATTGAGGAAAAAGCTAATTAAGTTCCTGACCTATCGTCTGATCTCCGTATTACAAACCCACACTATGCTTCTCATCAAACCCTCATGTAGCAGCAGAGCTGCAGAGATCCATGTTACTCTCAAATGTTCATTTCTTGCTGTGTTTTCCTTCTTGCTGGGCATCTAGCTGGACCACCGATACAATGAGTTTAAGCTGCGTTCCATCATGTCCGAGCACAAGAAGACCATCACAGCCATCTCCTGGTGTCCACACAACCCTGAGGTGTTCGCCAGCGCCAGCGCAGACAACCTGCTGATCATCTGGAACGTCGCCGAGCAGAAGGCCGTCGCTCGCCTTGACAATACTAAAGGCACGCAGAGACACACACACACACTACTAAACTCATAGTACACATGCACACACACACACACACACACACACACACACACACACACACACACACACAAACACACATACACTTATTACTTAACTACATCACTTACAAACACACATGCATTTCTAAATCTACAACACACACACACACACACACAGACATTTCTTTACTACTGTACTTCATGTATACACACTTCTAAACCCACACACACACACACACAAACAACAAACAATTTCTTAACTACATATACATATAAACACAGTTATTCACACACACACACACACACACACACACACACACACACACACACACACACACACACACACACAGACATTTCCTACACATCCTGTAGGTTTGTTATATTTGACCTCTATGTTGTGTGGCAGTGTGTGTAGGAGTGTAGATGTGGAGTTATGAGCATGGTGTCTGGTTCTCTGCAGGTATTCCTGCGTCCATCAGCTGGTGCTGGAACACGGCGGACAGCGTAGCGTTCGTCTCACACCGCGGCCCGCTGTACGTGTGGGCCGTCTCAGGGCCAGACTCAGGAGTCACTGTGCACAAAGAGGCTCACAGCTTCCTGTCGGATATCTGCCTGTTCCGCTGGCATCCCATGAAGAAGGGCAAGGTGGTGTTTGGGCACACGGACGGGAGTCTGTCCATCTTTCAGCCTGGTATTGTAATACTTTATAATCTTTTATTAATAAAATTATTAATTGTAGTTGAGAATTCGTGGTTAAGACCTTGGGCTATGGATCCAAAGGTCATGAGTTAAAATCCCAATCACAGCAAGCTACCACTCCTTGTCCCTTGAGCAAGAAGACCCTTAACCCCATAGCAGCTTGGTTGTATGTAAATATAAGTCGGTCTGGATAAATAAATGTAGAGGTTATATCAAAATTATTGGGACACCTCACTTCTTCAGCCATTTTCTTGTCTTTTTCCAAACCACAAAGTTGGAGGCACACAATTGTACAGGACATCTTTAAATGTGGTGGCATGAATATTTCCCCAAACCAGTTCCAGCATGCCAGTGCCCCAGTGCACATGGGTTGGAGTAGAAGATCTCCTGCTATAGAGCTCGGACCTTAAACCCTACTGAACAACTTTGGGATGAATTGAACACTGACTGCACCCCAGGCTTTATTATCTCACCTACATCAGTAGCTGAGTTTACTACCTGGCTGCACAAATCTAGTAAAACCTCTTCCCAGAAGAGTGGAGCTTATTATTACAACAGCAAATTGGGACTAAATGTGGAACAAGGTCAGCTGTCCACAAACTTTTGTCTATATAGTGCATATCATAACAATCATACAGGTAATGTCCCTACCGTGCCACCAGAGGGCACCATGTAGTGTGAGTTTCCTTCACTATAACAAACCTTTCGGTTTACATTTTGCTCTATGTGGTTTGCGGACTTTATTTGCTTCGCAGACTTTCGCCTGTTATCTCAACTCTGCTTCTGTTTCCTGTCCTGTGTTTATACACCAACCAGGCGTAACATTATGACCACGTGCCTAATATTGTGTTGGTCCCCACTTTTGCTGCCAAAACAGTTCTGACCCGTCAGTCATTAACAGCATAAACTTCTTCAGCAATTTCAGCTACATAACCACACGGACCAGCCTTCGCTTCTTACGTGCATTCATTCATTATTGTCCTTCATATGCAAATTGTGCTCATATTATTTAAGTCACACACGTCGCACATGATGTACGTTGACATTGTAGCCCCGCCCCTAGGTGGAACAGTTTTTTATGTTTGTTTATTTATGTTATATAACCTTATAACTGGATTGTTTTTGGTTTTGAAATGTAATAAATAGAAAACTTTAACATTATAACAAGCTGAAATATAATAAATGTTTTTCCTCCATTTTTTACATTTTGACCATCTTAAAAAATAAGTGTTAACTTCCTAAAACAGTCCTGACCCATCAAACCCATTATTAAATTGAGCCTCGCCGCACGTGACCCTGTCGTCGGATCACCACTGTTACTTCCTTGGAGCAGTTTAGATAGATACTGACCCCTGCAGACCAGGAACATTCCACAAGAGCTGCACTCTGACCCAGACGTCTAGACGTCACAGTTTGTCAAACTCGCTCAAATCCTTACGCTTGTACATTTTCCTGCTTCTATCATCAACTTTAAGCACAAAATGTTCACTTGTTGGCTAATAAATAAATCCACTCACTAACAGGTGCCATGATGAAGAGATCATCAGTGTTCATGTGTATACTTTATTCATCCCAATAGAAACATTTGCCAAATTCCAGCAGTTTCCACATACTTAGGCAATAAGGCATGCAATAAATACTACGAAAAATGTAACAGTAATAAACTTAAGTTAAAATGTAAGAAGTTTGTATGTCGACAAACATATTGGGACACCTGACCTTCACTGCTTTATGTGGTTCTTCTCCAAACTGGTACCACAAAGCAGAAGGCACACAAGGACATCTTTAGATGCGCTGTAATACAATTTCGTGTTCACTTGAATTTGAAATCGAAAACCTGGTCCTGTATGGCCCCTGTGCACAAAGTGAGCTCCTTGAAGATATGGTTTACATGCTTTGGAGAGGAAGATCTTGGTGCTATAGAGCTCTGATCTCATCCCTACTGAACACCTTTGGGATGAATGTGAATGCTGACTGCACCCCATGTCTCCTCACCTACATCAGTACCTGCTTTTCATAACACCCTTGTGGCTGATGAACACAAATATCCATAAACAACTCCAAAATCTAGTGGAACATCTTCCCAAAAGAGTGGAGGGAATTATCAGAATAAATTGGGACTAAATGTGGAATGCTTATAAAGCACTGTGCTTATGAGCAGATTTCCGCAAACTTTTGTCAATGTAGTAAATAAACACTCACTCATTTACTCATTCACTAACTGCATATATATCCAGTACCAAACATTTCCTAATCAAAGACCCAGGAGAAAATCCTGGCTAACAATGTAAATGTCTCATCCAGGCTTAAAGAATCAGAAGCACGTGCTGCGTCCAGAGTCTCTGGAGGGAACGGATGAAGAAGATCCGGTCACTGCTCTGGAATGGGACCCTCTGAGTACAGACTACCTGCTGGTGGCTAACATGCACAACGGCATCCGGCTGCTCGATTCTGATTCGCTGTCGTGTGTGACTGCGTTCAGTTTACCGAGTGCAGCCGCATGCGTCCAGTGCCTGGCATGGGTGCCTACTGCCCCGGGGATGTTCATTACAGGAGGTAAGACAGAAACATGGCTCTATACACACTCTAATAAGTCTCTATTAAGAATCTCACATTGCACATCTGTTCTTTTATTAATTTCTTGATTTTTTTGCTCAAATATTTATTAGCCATTTAGCAGAACCTTATCCAGTAATGACTTTTTACCCTACAAACATAGCTTTCATGGAGAACATCCTTCTATTTGCTGAGCTCTAAGTCCATGCTGTAAATGTAGGATAAAATTAAAAATAGGCTGCCAAATAGCTAACAAAAGCTAGTATGTTAGTCTTCGGTAGCTAGTTGGTTTAGCTAGTTAAATATGGAACAAATTCTGGAAGTTTGAGAGCTCTAATGGTTTATCAGGTCAAGTCAAGCCAAGCTTTGATTGTCATTCCAACCATATACATCTGACAAAGTACACAGTACCATTAGACAATGTTTCTACAGAACCCTGGTGCTACATCACACAACATAGAGCTACATCGATTATTATTGAACTAATAAAGAGGTTTTGCTGTGAACTGTTTTATCCGTAGAGCACATTTTTACAATGGACATTGTCCCCAAGCAGCCTTACAGAGATTATTGAGTAGTTATGAAGTTGCACTGTATATGTTTAGTGCCTCTAAATTTGTTCATTATAAGTTTATCCCTAATGAATGAGAAAGTGCTGACTGTGCAACAAAAAAAAAACTCCCTGAGATGGCATGAGGAGGAACCAGACTCAAAAGGAAACCCGTCCTCATCCTCAACACCGACTGTCCATTCATTACAGTTCCATCATTGTTGTGGTGCTGTTCAGTGATAGGTGCTGAAATGTTGAGCTGTCCATGCAAACGGTGGTCCTGAACCATTGTGGTAAATTATTGATATTAACTGCAGTCAAATTCATCTTCAAAGTTCTTGAGTTCCGTAATTGAGCTCTGTAATTTCATGTGGAACCATCCTTGGCTGCACAGAGTGGTCTCCAAATAAAAAGAACTCCATCCAGAGGTAGTGTGTTGGGATGAATTGGGCACATCTGAAGTGAAGAAAGGGACAGGAGCACTCCTCATTGGTATCTCAGGAGCATTTTTAACTTGATGAAACAAAGAAAGAGAAGGAGAATAGAGGAGCAACAAGGATTATTAAGATTGCTTTATTAATAACTATTAAGAAATTTAACAAAATTATGGAACATTACTGTGACATTTTGCCAGTTTGGCATAAATTCCATTTGTTTTACTGTGTGTGAAGACTCTCAGGTTGGCGTGTTGAGAGTGTGGAACGTATCGAGGATGACGCCGCTGGACAATTTCAAACTGAAGAAGATGGGTTTCCACGCCTCCACGTGTTAAACTCTCCACCAGCAAAGAAAGGTCTGTCTAATTTGTTTTGTATGTCATAGGATTTGTGTAGTATGCTAACATCTATGTGACCACATTTTAATTATATGGATATAAGATGGCTGCCTCATGTATCCTGTGGTTATTTATTTTTGTAGACCTCCTTAGATGCATTATATATACAAAAGTATTGAGACACCTGTCTTTTTCATGTGGTTCCTCCTCAAAAGTTGGAGATACACAATTGTATAGGACATCTTTGGATGTGGTGGCATGAAATCTTCTCTTTAATTAAACTAGGAGACCCAAATTTGTTCCAGCATGACGATGCCCCTGTGCACAAATCCAGCTCCATGAAGATCTGCTTTACATGGGTGGAGTGGAAGTTCTTCTGCTATAGAGCTCTGAGCTCAAGCTTATTGTACAAAAAATGTGAACGCTGACTGAACCCAGGCCTCCTCACCTCACCTACATCAGTAGATGACTTTACTGTCCATTTAGTGTATTTCTGCTATGCATATATTTATAAAGTGCAATACAAATGTAGATCCTAGAGGTCAGTACACCACTATGTGCCAATGTTTCTGTTAAAGGGGTGCTTTTTAAATCAACACATACAGTTCCAGACAGTTATTCAGTACTAACAGTCCAGGTTTTCTCTAATGGTTAGTTTATGATACTTGGAAACCTATTAAAAGATTTGTTTTGTGAAAATCTGGATTTGCACTTCTGGCATGTCATTGGTTCTGTACATCTACTCTGCACAATGATACATCGAATCTAATCTTATCTAATTAAATCCAATCTCTGTCTCTATATCTTTAGTTTCTAGTACAATTTCCCCATCCAAGAACCACTACATGTCATCCACGAGTGAGGCTGTTCCTCCTCCTACTCTCTCGCAGAACCAGGCGTTCTCGCTGCCCCCCGGTCACGCCGTCTGCTGCTTCATGGACGGAGGGGTCGGCCTGTACGACATGGGAGCGAAGAAATGGGACTTCCTCCGGGATCTGGTAAGAGTCAAGGGATAATATTTAATGTGAATCAACTTGTGATTTTACTTCTACACCTGTTTAGGTGTCCAAGTGTGCGGTTATTGTAAATATTGTCAATTTTTATATCCACAATCTCTACACATATTGTTTCTTACACACTTCTAGCACTAATATAAATTCTCAACATTCGTTTTAGGGTCATGTAGAAACCATATTTGACTGTAAGTTTAAGCCTGATGACCCGAACCTGCTCGCTACTGCCTCCTTTGATGGAACCATTAAAGTGTGGGACATTAATACTTTAACGGCAGTGTACACGTCGCCTGGTAATGAAGGAGTCATTTACTCCCTCTCCTGGGCTCCTGGTAAGTTACATAATGTGTATAAATGTATTATATTTACTGTATACACACACACACACACACACACACCGATCAGTCGAGCGGTGAAGTGAATAACACTGATTATCTCTTCATCATGGCACCTGTTAATGAGTAGGATATATTAGGCAGCAAATGAACATTTTGTCCTCAAGGTTGACGTGTTAAAAGCAGGAAAAATGGGCGAGTGTAACTGATGCACTTGAGGGGCGAAGGCTGGTCCGTGTGGTCCGATCCAACAGACAAGCTCCTGTAGCTCAAACTGCTGAAGAAGTTCATGCTGTTAATGCTCGACGGGTCAGAACTGTTTTTGCAGAAAAAGGGATTCAGCACAATATTAAGCAGGTGGTCATAATGCTCTGCCTGATCGGTGTATATACATGCAGATTGTTTTATGATTAGTATTTTGAAAAGCTGTTGTTATGACAGATAAAAGTCTCTGTTGAGTACATTGTATTTAGTCTGTAATTGTATTTGATAATTACCCAAAGGAGACCTGAACTGCATAGCAGGGGCCACGTCGAGAAATGGAGCGTTCATCTGGGACGTGAAAAAGGGCAAAATGATCACGAGATTTAACGAGGTACGGAGAGAACGTCATAACTATGTGGCATTGGTATATACATGCTTTATAGATTTATATATTTACATTTACGGCATTTGGCAGAAACCTTTAACCAGAGTGATTTACAATAATCTTAAACAAACATCTGAGCAGTTAAGGGTTAAGGGCCTTGCTTAAAGGACGGTTGGGATTTAAACTCACAACCTCATGAGATACATTTTCTATAATGAGATAAAGAAACAGGGTCAGATGCTACACCATGTCAACTGTAATTAACACACACTGATGATGAGCTCTCTAACATTATTGTGGGGGTTTTATGTGTGTGTGTGTGTGTGTGTGTGTGTGTGTGTGTGTGTGTGTGTGTATGCAGCATGGAAAGAACGGTATATTCTGCATCGCCTGGAGTCACAAAGACTCGAAACGTATCGCCACATGCAGTGGAGACGGGTTTTGGTAAATCTTTGACTTTGTTACTTAAAAAATCACATGCATTTATTGATCTAATTCTATTGATGCTCATCACTTTTCTTATAGAATTTTTCTGGTTTCAGCATCATCAGAACCATTGATAGTAAAGTGCTGCATAAATATAAGCACCCTGCAGCCGTGTTCGGTTGTGACTGGAGTCAGAACAACAAGTGAGTATTTCACTGTGTTTGTCTGATCGTCTGTCTGTCTGTCTGTCTGTCTGTCATTTAATATTGCACCAACCTCTGTCTCTTTGTGTTCTTCTATCTCACTGTCTTTTTCTGTTTTTTATTTAAAATACAGGAAAGCTCATATCCATTGTCATGTGAAAGCTCAAATGATACCCTATAGTTTATATTCTGTCATGAGAACATTAGAAAAACATTCATGTTTAACAGCTGTTTAACTCTCTGACCCTGACAACTGCATCTAGTAAGGGAATGAATGGAGATTTGCATACCAGCAGCACAGTACACACACACACACACACACACACACACACACACATACACACTCGCCAGTGATTGTAATACTGAATTATTTTAGTGACTTGGTTCTTTGAATCTCATATATTAAAATGAGTATTTTTGTTGTTGTTGAGTCATTTAGTTGATCAGAAATAAAATATTCAATAAGCCGATCCTCCAACATATCTACATACAGTACACGCACTTTGACTATATTTCAATAATGAAAATACAGCAATGCAGCTAATGACAAATGATGGTAGACAGAATGAGTAGCTTCATCTCTCATATCTTCTGGTCCGTGCCGTTAGTTCATTTGTCGTGCGACTCCCATAATTATTGTAACAATAATGTCAAGATTTGGATCAAACAAACCTAATCTAATGAATTGTGTAGAGTCTATGGGAGTCATGTTACAAAAGAACGAACAGACCAGAGGACTAATAAGATTAACTACTCAAATCTGTTTCCTGTACATAACCTACGGCGATTTTGCGATACTTTGTTCATGCATGTCTTGTAGAATCACTTTTTGAGACGAGTCGTTCTTCTGAGTCACATTAAAGACTCGTTCAAAATGAATGAATCGTTTCTGAGCGGCCCGTCACTAACACTCACACATTTACTCACACGCACAAAACGAATATATTCTTAAGGTTTAAAAGGAGTACATCTTTTGTTTTTATATTTATGTTGTTTTTATAAGTAGTCATATTTGTGTCTGTGTACAGTGTGTAGAGTGTGTACAGTATGTGTCCCCACACTGGCTAATTAACTAGCGATCTACAGTATGTAGCTGTTTTTCGGCTAGCAATCTTTCACCAAACATTATTTACTGTAACATGAGTTAATGAGCACAAATCTCCACAAGCAAAATCTAGTTGAACATCTCAGAAGAATTAGAATTATAACAGCAAATGAGGATTAATGTGGAATATACTGTATGTTTGTCTATTTAGTGTTTTCCTTCTTCCCATGTTCTCATGGAGTGTTTGGTTTCATCTCTGGAGATCATTAAACCTTCTTTTTATACAGACCTTACTTCTATTTATAAATATATATATATATATATATATATATATATATATATATATATATATATATATATATATATATATATATTTGTTTCAGTATTCATACTACATACTGTATATTGGGTGTATACACAATGTGCCAGATTACCTCCAGGAACTTTTGGTACTCCAAAGCTCATTAGATCTTCCTCACTCCCTCAAACTGCTCACAAGCTGATGTTAATGTTAATGTTAATGCCAGGTTTGGAATTAGATCTTATCGTCTTTATTTGTTTTGTTTCAGAGACATGATTGCCACTGGATGTGAAGATAAAAACGTAAGGGTTTACTACTTGGCCACAAGCTCAGATCAGCCGCTGAAGGTGTTCACAGGACACACGGCCAAAGTGTTCCATGTGCGCTGGTCTCCGCTCAGAGAGGGAATCCTGTGCAGCGGCTCAGATGATGGGTAAATCATTTATTATTATTAGTGGCATATTTATATGTACATATATATATATATATATATATATATATATATATATATATATATATATATATATATATATATACACAGTATATATAGTGCGATCTGATTTCGATTTGATTCATCACAGTGCAATTCAATGCAACACGGTGCAATGGAAAAATATGATGCTTTACAGTTTAATATGGTACAGATAGTTGACCTTTATTTCTGTGGTTTAAGGAAGACAGTCGGAACATTTTCGAAAGCACACTTTTTTACTGCAAAAAAATAAATTACCCAGACATAAAACAACGCCTCGGTCTCCGTAGTGTTGTGATACACCATATTCCCGTAGCAGCAGTGGTGCTGAGAGAACGTGCGAAACAGTTTAGCGAGGAGAAATCGATCTAAGTACCTAGCAAATATTGGTCACCAATAATTGGTCACTTTATAATTATTAAAAGCATCACTACATCTGTTAATAATTATATATAAATAAATTGTACCCAATTGTATCGGATGCACACTTTTTACAAATCAGTGCATCACGTCGTTAGCTTTTATGCCGCTGCAGACGGTGTTCTAATAAACATATCAAGAAATCAAAAACAATTCTGACCAATCAGAATCCAGAACTTTGCTGGTGGTAAATTTCTTAGTGCATGTGTTTTGCAGGACGGTGCGTATTTGGGACTACACGCAGGACGCCTGCATTAATGTGCTGAGTGGACACACAGCTCCAGTACGTGGTCTGATGTGGAACTCTGAGGTACCGTACCTGCTAACATCGGGCAGTTGGGACTACACCATCCGCGTGTGGGACACCAGGGACGGGACCTGCCTGGACACCGTGTATGACCACGGAGCTGATGTCTACGGTACCTCATGCAGTCCATACTGTTAAACATATGTTGAGAAAGGATCAGTAGTGATAGCTGTAGATCTCTGTGTGTGTGTCACTGTCTTTAGGTCTGACTTGCCATCCGAGTCGCCCCTTCACCATGGCTTCCTGCTCCAGGGATTCGACCGTACGCCTGTGGTCTCTAACGCCTCTAATCGCCCCGCTGCTAATCAACATCCTGACTGAACACAGCTGGGACGACATCATCGGAAACACAGGTGAGGATCTTAGGATGGTGGTGAATGAAGCATCTGTTGTTTAAACCTGAATTTTCCAATCATATGTGGTTCTTCTCCAAACTGTTACCACAAAGTTAGAGGCACACAATTGTGTAGAACTCCTTTGGATGCTGTAGCATAAAATTCTTCCTTCAATTGAACTAGAAAAGCCAAACCTGTTCCAGCATAATGATGCCCCTGTGCACAAAGGCAGCTCCATGAAGATATATTTTGCATTGGGATGTTGGAGTGGAAGATCTCCTGCTATAGAGCTCTAAACCCTATTAAACACCTTTTGGATGAATTGTAACACGGACTGCATCCCAGCCCTCCTTACCTCACCTACATCATTACCTGAATTTACTAAAACCCCCGAACCAAAAACCACACACCAAAATCTAGTGGAACATCTTCCTAGACAAGTGGAGCTTATTCTCAGAGCAAATTGGAGAATGTGAAATTAGACATTCAAAAAGCACACACCAATCTTATAGTCAGGTGTCCACAAACTTTTGAAGTAAGAGCAAACGTTTTTTTGTTACAGACCGGGCGATGGTTCCTGGCGCTCCCCCTCTTCTCTGTGGTAAAGTGTCCAGAGACATCAAGCAAGAACTCGACAAACTATCCAGTGACGTACGAACAAAGAAGCTGCGCTGGTTCTCCGAATGCTTCTCGGTCAGTAAATCCAAACGTCTTTTTTTTTTTTTTTTTTTTTTAGCTCATGTATGATTTGTGTATAAAAGGATAATATGAGTGTTTTGTTTTTCAGCCTCCAGGAGGGAGCCATAACCTGTGGGACCTGGTGGCTGTGATCAAGGGGCAAGATGACAGTTTACTACCACAGAACTATGGCCAGGGGATCATGCACATGAAACACCTTGTTCGCTTCAAGACGGTGAGTGATGATTGAATAGAAGTCACTAGTGGAAACTGGTTTTGTGCTTTGGTACTGGTTTTTATTAGACATGTACCAACGTAGTTCAACATGCAAGTGTCTTTAGTGCCGTGTTTGATTGCTTTGGATGTTTACAGTTACTCAATTGAGGTTGTTTCGGTTCCTGTGGCCATATAAAGTACCGAAATGTCTTTAGTAAAATTAAAATACACACACACACACACACACACACACACACACACACACACACACACACATACACACGTAGGCACGGAAACAATATAGTGCTCACACATTTATTGAAAGTCCCTGAGAGCATAAACGTGAGTGGGTGTGCATAAAAGTGAGAAGGAAACATCCTTCTACAGGCTGCACTACCTTCTTTTCAAAATGTGACAAAGAAATTAACATAAGAAAATAGTTGCTATACCACTTCCACCACCAGTCTGTTGGGGCTCATGCTTTTATCCAGGAATTGTAGACTCATTTAGACCAATGTAATCATGTGGTTTAAACCAGGTTTTAGTAAGACAAAGGTCATCGAGGGCATGTTTAGGAGCCCAAACTTTAGAACTTGTTTATGTTTGCTCATTTGATATCTTTCTAATAATAAGATTATTCCAGGATTGTGTAATAAATTTGTTGATCTCAGGGGATTCGGGGAATAGACACAGTTTCTTTAAAATAGGCTCTTGTACTTTGGACTAAGAACACTGAGGTACTATACAGGAAAGGGTCTACTTTTTTAAGAACGCTGAGGTCCTTCAACATCTGCAGGATGATGCTGAGGATGTTATAGATTTTCAAGCCACATTTTATTTATTTTTTATTTTTTATTTTTTTGCCCATGATATTGCAATAAAGTTTTTCGATGCAATGGAGCCATTGTTGTTAAGTCCAAATATGAGCCTGTTTGTGTTGCTGGCTTTAATACGTCGGCTATATTTCTCTCGAACAAATTTAGGGAGTTGGTCTGCTTCTTTCTTGTTTAGACTCCCCACCTCATAATAATCACGGTTATCATCAGGCAGTTTAGAAGGATCTCCTTCAATGTGGCTCATAAATCGGTAGGAGCTGAATTTTCCCTTTCTTGGATTAAACCGCAACCAAAGACCATCCTTATTAAAAGTGACGTTCCTGCTAAACCAGCTAATTAGTTCAAGGCCATGCTGATGTGGCTGCTGTCCAAATCCAGAAGCCTGAAGTTCCCCAGACTTGCCAATGTCTTTATATATCTAAATTAATTATATATATATATATATATATATATATATATATATATATATATATATATATATATATATATATTTCTTTTTTCTTTTTCTTTTTTTCTTTTTTTTTTTAATGTTATTTGCCCGTAGTCTCATATAAGCATTTCTTTGTACAAACGTTCACTGACTCCTGTACATACGACAAATAAACTTGAAACTTAAACTTTTTTTTGAGACACTTTATCTAAATTAATTTTTTACGTTTAGGAACACATCTGTTCATTCATTTTATTAATTTAAGCAAAATTGATATTTATTTTAATGTGTTTTCAACTTTCAAACAACTTGACCACTCATTATTACTACAAATCATATTTGTGTTAGTATCCATTACTATGCACTATACAGTGTTCGGAGTTAAGTAAACACACAAAACTGGGCTTTTAGAATAATGCTTTGTAATTTGTAGTTACTATTTTGTAGAATTGTAGGTCTCCTCTGAACAAGTAGAAATCCATGGTGTTTTACTCTGAGGTGAATCCTTGTGAAGTAAACAATAAATACAGATAGAGGCTGAACGTATCGCAGTAATTGTACAGATGAATGTGACAATCAAACAACTTTAAGTTCTCCAAAGCAGGTAAAACCCGAAAACCATGCCCACAACACACAAGTTTCTCCCTCCAAAATTTCAGGCCATAGCATTGGCCATTCCTCCAAAGATGGGTGGGGTTTGGGACCTTTAAATATCTTGAACCCAACTAATCAATAGTCAGTCAAGTCAGGCTAAGCTCTCTCGCTCGGCTCGATCGGAAAGGTTTGGAGAGTCAGTCGTTCGGAACAGCTTAGAAACGACTCTCTTCATTCAAGATCTTCCGGCAAGCTTTACTTTCAAGAACAACAACTGCTCTGATCTTCAGGAGAACCTGAAAGAACATCTGGCTCCCTCCTAACCGACTCTTCAAAGATTTCTTTGTCTACCGCATCCGGACTCTTGTGCAACAAGCCAATGCAAGTAACCATTTTACCAACCAATTTATATGCGTGTTAAAGTTTGAGACCCTTAATTTTAAAGTGAATTTGAATTTTTTGATGATTCTTGTTTAGGGTGCGGTTAATTTTGAAGATTAAGCTTCTTTTCAATTCTCTTCCTCCTTTTTCCTAATTTTAACTTTTGTTTATTTTTATTTTATCTTATTTTCTTTATTTCTTTTTGTATGTTTGTGTAGTTAGTTTTATGTTGTGTTCGGGGTCGCGTCTTTCTTGGCTGGGGAGATACCCCTTTTATAGAATTAATAAAATATTATACTGTCTGTTTGGCGAAGAACAGACCAGATAATTATATTGTTAATTCCATTACTGTCAATTTAACAACTTAATTTAAATATTTGGGACTACTTATAACCCGTTATAATTACTCATAAATATTTCCTTTTTTTTTGCAAGCTAAATTCACTACACTGTCAAAAAATTTACATTTAAGCTAATTTCTCTGTGTCAGTGTAAGATACACTTATCCAGAGTGATTTAGAAGTTGTATGATGCCTTAAATACATCAAGCTTTGGTTCACAAGGGAACATCTGCTGTGAAAATAACAATAGTTTTGTAAATACAATTCTTTCTATTAAAAAAAATTTGTTTTTTTGTTAATGATTAATTGTCCTGCAGAGCATTTAAACAGACATTGACAGTCCATAGGTGGGTGTTGTTAGTAGTTTGAGGGCTGTAATACTGGCCCCAGTTTGAGTTTACAGTAATCAAATTTCAAAGATTATGTCTGTTGTGGCACTCAGTTGCTGAGGGTTATGGGAAATGAAGTTAGTGTATATTACACCATTAAAGATGGTGTAATATTACATGACGTTGTATTTGAAAGCCTGTTTCATCTTGATTGGCTGTGAGAGTAGTTGATGCCAGTTGTGGGAGGAGTTTAAATACAGCACTTAGATCAGACATTCCAGTCTGTGTGATGCGATTCTCCCCGATTAAAAAAAAAAAAAAAAAAACACTGCAGTTTTTACATATCGGTTCTGCAATGTATCATAAAAAATGTCAAAAGATGTAGTCAATTTAGTTTACAAACAGCTGTAATACATCTAAAAAAAAATCAACGTACCTACCTTTGGAAGACACTAGGACAAGCTGTAAAAGACTGATTTCACTTTATGAGCAATTTCACAACAACTGAACATGCCCCGAGCATCAGAAATCTTCCTGAACATTTAGTCATGTCGTCAAACCAATGTTATAAGTGTTGTAGATAAAAGCATGTGACTTTGTGTGAATAGATTTAAGTGGGAATCACACTGAAGCCAAGAAAAGGTTCCATGGCATGACCAAAACATGACCAAAACCAATAAAGTTTAGAATAATAGTTGCTAGCTGGAGGTGAAGGACAAATATGTATATCCTGAGGATCTGTCAAAACACCCACATCTTCAAGATAAACTTTACAATCATCTACATGACCTTGCATCCAAGTAATTAGACATTAAAATATAGGTTTTTTTAAACCAGAAGCCATAACTGTATATTGGAGGAACAATCATGAAATCTCAGAAAATCATGGGCATAGTAAAATCCAGTCCAAATGAATAGAGCACAGAATGACAGAACATGCATTGTATTGTTTGTTGATCGGTGTCTAAAATTATGAACCCAAAGCAGTTCCACACAACAGAGAAACTAGCGTGCACAGGCAACTGCAGTTTTTGTGAAATCATGAGATTTTACAATTGGCATGGCAAAGAGAAGGAAGTATTAGGAAAAGGAGAAGGAGAAGATGGCCTCCTCTATTGTACTGTGGAAAACTGTGCAGAAAGAAGGTTTCAGAAAGTGGGAAACATTGCAGCCAAGATACGAGATCCCCAGCAATAAAAAATGTCAGGAAAGACTTTAAAACAAAATGAGAAACACTGCATTTTTCTAGTTATATTAGTTTAAAATACATATCTTGCCTGTAATTTGACTATGGTTTACTGAAATAAAATAGATTTTGTAGTGTGGTTTTGGAGATTTGTATTCATTCAGCCACAAGGGTGTTTGTAAATGTATGTGTCGATGTAGTGTGATGAGGCCTGGGCGCAGTCAGCATTCACATTCATCTTAAAGTACACTTGTAGGGGGAAACTCATGATTTTATTAACAATATAAAATAAAAAAAAAGTAAAGTAAAAGTAAAAAAACTAAAGTACAGTAGTGTGCAGACGTTTAGGCAGGTGTAACAAAATGCTGTAAACAAAATGTTTTCAAGAATATATATATTTTAATTGTTTATTTTTAAATTACAAAAGTGATTGTTAGATTTTTATCATGCCCAAACGAAACTTGATTCTTGGAGCGGTTTTCCATATGACCTGCGATGCCCGTAGGCCTTTCTGAATTCAGGGAAGATTTACACGTCAGGCTGATGGACAGGACGCGGTAGCAGAAATAACTCAATCATAGTTTATTTAGTCAGTTCAACAAAGAAACACTCACAGTTGCCGTGGCGAGAAAACAACCAAAGGCACCTGACGCCCCAAAACCCATCAACACCAGGCTGGCCGGGGCACTCTGAGGAAGGCCTCTCCAACCGACCCAGGACAAAGGAGGCCTGCGTGGAGCCTGGAGGCCCGACTTCACCCTCCGGGGAGCCTGAGGCCCGACTTCGCCCTGCGTTGAGCCTGGAGGCGAGCCGTCGCCCTGCGGGGAGCCTGGAGGAGAGCCTAAAGGTGAGCCGTCGCCCTGCGGGGAGCCTGGAGGTGAGCCGTCGCCCTGCGGGGAACCTGGGGGCAAACCGTCGCCATACGGGGAACCTGGGGGCGACCCTTCGCCCTGCAGGGAACCTGGGGGCGAGCCGTCGCCCTGAGGAGGACTTGGGGGCATGGCAGGATGAATCCCTGACAGCGGCTGCTGGAGGCGTGGCAGGGGGATCCCTGACAGCAGCCGAGAGAGGCATGGCAGGGGGTTTCCTGACAACACAGCACACAGCAAATGTTCTTCTTTAGTTTATTGCAGGCAGCAGACAAGTATATATACACACATTGGAGGGAAAGCTGTTGTGTTGGCTTATCTGTGGGCAGAGGAAGAGTTAGTGAGACATCAGCACTGATAGAATTCAATCTCTCAACCAGGGCAGAAACGTAGTCATCCACCATCACTTCCAGGTTGCCTAAGGAAGAAATGCCAGTGCGTCCCCTGACCAATGGGGTCGGGAAAGGCTTGAACGTAAAACTTTCAAAGGTTAGTTTAGTAGTTGAAGATTGGGGCATTTTCATTTCTGTGAGTACTGCCGGGAGAACAACAGTCTAATTTCGGCCTGTTTCAATGCAGGCTTTAGTAACACGTTCCTTAATGGTTCTGTTTGTTCTCTCTACCACTCAAGCTGACTGTGGGTGATAGAAAATATTAAAGTGCTAAACTTTTAGCCAAACGTTGTGTTACTTTCGAAGCAAAAGGTGTGCCTTTATCACTTTCAATCACAATAGGAATACCAAACCTAGCGATGATCTCGTTTGTTAATATTTTGACAACCGTTTTAGCGTTCTCTGTCACACATGCAAATGCTTCTGGCCACTGACTGAATCTGTCAACTATAACCAACAGGTATCTCAAATTTCCTACAGGTGGCATAAGTGTAAAGTCTATCTGTAGGTGTTGAAAAGGGGCTTCAGGAAAAGTAAACACATTATGTTGTACAGGTCGATGTACACTAGTTTTGGCACAAGTCAAACATGAATCCAACACTAGCTTGGTTGTTTTAGCTACATCAGCAATACAGTTTAATGCGTTTATAGCCTGTATGACTTTAGCTGTGCTAATGTGTGACATCCCATGGTAATGCTTCACCAACACTATTAAAGCTAGTTTAGGTAGAGCAATTTTGCCATCTACATCACAAATGATATCAGGAGAATCTGATTTACATTGTTTGAAAGCCCAATACTTTATGTCCTTCTCAGTAGGCTGACTCTGAAGTATTTTTCGGTCAATGTCTGGTATATTGGAGATATGTGACATCATCGAGATCTCAGGATTTGTATGTACTGTGTCCAAATCTACTGGTTGTTTTGCTGCTTCCTTAGCTACTTTATCCGCTAATGTGTTTCCCTAAATATCCTCTGAATCACCTACGGCATGTCCTTCAACCTTCACTATGGCCACTTTGGCAGGGAGTTGAACAGCTTTTAAAAAGTCGCCTATGAGATTAAAATGTGCTATGGGCTTTCCATCAGTTGTTTTAAAGTCTCTTTGCTTCCATGTTTTGGCAAAATCATGCACAACACCATAAGCAGACTTAGAATCAGTGTATATAGTCACTACTTTACCTTCAGACAACTGACATGATCTTGTAAGTGCCACCAATTCTGCAGCTAGTGTTGATGTGTATGGTAATGATTTAGCTTCAACTATTACATCAGGTAATCTTACAACCGCATATCCACATAAATACACATCATCAGAAGGTTTTGAACATAACCCATCTACATATAGGCAATCCTCCTCTTCCAGGGCTGTATCTAAAATCTCGGGCCTACAAGAGGTCTCTTGTTTAATGTGTTTAAGGCGATCATGTGCGTCATCAAAACCATCTAAGTCAATATTATCTAGCAGATCACGCAGCGCTACTACAGCTGAATGCGACTGAGAAGAAGGCTTAATAGTTAAGTTTTCCGTTGCCAAGAGTGTGGTTTCATAACCAGATCTATGTTGTGCTGTCATATGTTGTGTGTTGAGGTTGTGTAAAATAGCTGTTACCTGATGTGAGGTGTTCAGTATCAAAGGATGTGACAGCACCGTTTTCTCAGCATCCCGGACCATCAGAGCCGCAGCAGTTTTCCTAGGACCTCCTCCTTGAGTTTTGTGCTGAGGTTGGAATGCACCACTTCCTGTTGCAGAGCATAACGGGTTAACTAAACCTGGAGCATAGTAGAAACCTCTAGTAGCATCTAAATCTCTAGGAAGAAGTATCTAGATGTGACACAATTTCACTTTATAATCTCAAATGGTCTAAATAAGGATTAGTCCAAAAACCAGCACTATTCCTATACATCCAATCTTTGGGATTTTCTTCCGGCAGTAAGCGAGAGATGTTATGACCCATCTTCTTTACACAGAACAAAGAGCAGACACACAATATCTAACAATCAGACAATACAAACAACACCTAACACTCAGACAATACACACAACACTAGGCACCAGGGGGATCGCAGTCTTCAAACAAAAAAAGGAATCCAGTCTCTCCAATTGGATCCTAACTTTTCCAATTGAAAATTGAAAATTCCAATTGAGAGTTTCTCTCTCTTTTTTTTTTAATCAATTCATTTATTCATTTATCTATTTTTTTCGGGCATTTTATCGTGGATTCTTTTGGATTCTTCAGACAATATTGCCTATATTAGACAGACCGTAAAAAACGTCTTCTAATCTTGCATTTTACGTCTAAGGTGAGGAAAACAATGTCGCGAGAGAATCATCTCACTAAAGGAAATTGTTATCATTAATTAAACAATTAATACATAACCAAGACACGAACACACATGCAGCCCTATTGACTGGCAAATGGGACAATCCCCACAACCAAGGAAGTATCCTAAAACTTACCTTGATGGTCTCCCTTGATTTCCCTGACGATATGGATAGAGGATGAAGTTTTTGTTCACTTTATAGAGGCCGTCTATATATGGCTGTGACCCACGAATCAGAATCTTTCCACTTCCATAAAGTTGACTTTTGTTTAGACAAGAGGATATACTAGCCGGAGATGTGTGAGCCAGATAAAGACTCCCTGTATACCTTACATACACTGATCAACTAACTTTCTTTGCAAAATTAGATTAATTGGAATACGGAATGTGAAGTCTGGGTTAAATTCTGACCAGTCACTGTGCTCAGTCACATATACTTTGCGAATAGGCTGACCAGGTTTAACGCAAACTATAATTCTGTATTTGTTAATATTTTTGTTACTTCTGGTGTAATGTCTACGAACATAATTTGGTAGCTGCTCTGCCCCACTACAATTTAAATTACCAACGATCCAAAAAGGAAATTTTGAAAAATACAATAGTCTTGTACCATTGTACATTGGCCGGTTATAGAAGCGATGAAATCCGAAGTCTCCTGTTCGTGGGTCACAGCTCATATATAGACGACCTCTATAAAGTGTTAGACAATCTTCTATAAACCAATGCATCAAGCTGAGCATTGGTTCATGAAAATATAACTGGAGGTGTTTTAAACTTTCCAGCCATCTTTGTCTAAAAACACAAAACAGGACATATTTAGTAAAAAACACTAAATACCCCAACTTCAACACTAAATTATTCTTGTCTGTTTATGGTCATTTTTTAGCTCATGTTATGGGTCTTTTTGCAATTTTCTTTTAAATCAAATCCCTAAATTGCATTTACATCCACAGCATGTGTCACACAGCATAGATGTGAACAGTTGCAGGTTAATTTTCTTTACTTTTATAATAAGAACTATATTGTAAGAACATTTAATAATGCATATTATTAATATATTCTACTGCTGAAAGTTGTAACTGCATTAACAGTATCAAATACAAATAGAAGATTATTAGTATTATTTATTAATAATTGTGCGATACATTTGTAGAACGCTTTGCTTTCCTGCACTGAATACGACATAAGAATATCAGGGCCTGACAAGCCGTTACAATGCCTTGGAAATAACTGAATTTCAAAAGGATGTATTTACGTATTTATTACATAGGCTGTAAGCTGATCTTATATTTCAAACATATTACACATCAAATAATCATTGAACAAAAACATGCGTGCAACCCAGTTTAGCTAGCATTGGCATAATAGCATAACCGAAGAAATGTAAAAGACCGATACAGTGACGGATACTTAGTGTTGTTTCATCAAATTGTTACGTCTAAAGATATTTTTTTATGTTCAGATAAGTTTGTTTAAAATTGTTCTATTTCTTTAGTAAATTTTTTACATTACCGGGAATATTTTTACCTGCGGCATGTGGCCATCGTATTCTCCAAGATGGCTGGGGATATTTTCCGGTGATGTCACTACCGTTTTTTCATCTGTCGCATGATTTTTACATTTTAATGACTGAACATTTGCTTTCATTATGTTCCCCATTGTCATCATAACTTTATTTTTTATTATTATTGTTGCAGTAATTTATTATTCAGTAATTTATCATTGCTCAGCCATTTAGTAGCTCCTGTTGTGCGAGACATCGCTTGCCTATTGGCCGGATTTCACACGTGGTTCAGAACAACGCGAGATGTTCCCAAAGCATTGCAATGCAGCGTCTAGTTCTCTTGGTGAACTAGGTTTACATACGTAACCTAGAGATGTTACCTAATGTTATTCACATCCTCGTCTGATCCCCTACCCCAGGGGTGTCAAACTCAGGCCCGCGGGCCAAATCTCAAATGTGTATTTGAGCTGGCCCGCCAGTATATAGCGCATACACCGCTAATACTACAAATCCCAGAATGCTTTGTTAGTGCGCAGGCGCGTCAGTCGAGACCGCTGAATTTACCCGTCGATTTGAAACCCAGAAATGCAGAGTTGAACTGCTCAGTAATCCGTTTGTGGTTGATGTGGAAAGCGCACCAACCAACCTCCAAATGGAGCTGATTGAACTCCAGTGTAGAGACACGATCAAGTCAAAGTACGACTCTGTGTGTGCTGCACAGTTTCCATGTTTCTCCCCGACACACTGCTCCAACTCCATGCCTAAGCTGCTCAAACGCTTTCTATGTTCACCAGCACATATCTGTGTGTAACTGTTCTCTTTAATGAAGATGAACAAAACACCACTCAGGAGTCTCACTGATGAACATCTTCACTCAATCCTGAGGATTTCCTCAGCTCAGGGACTAAACCCAGACATGATGCACTTTTATCTAAGAATATGAGATGAGATGCAGGTATTTGACTTCAACCAATCAGAGTAAATCAGAGTGTAAAAACTGAGCTTGAATGAATGATGTCTTTATGCACTTTTTCTACTCTAAGGCATGGACTGTTAATAGTTTAAATATTGTTGTTTTTTTTATTGAAGGAAATTATTATTATTTTTGTTTGTTTTGTTGTTGGCCTGTGGAAAAAGTTTTACATTAAAAAAGAATTTGAAAGTCTACAGATTGAGAGAGACATAATAAGAAACGAATACTACTGTGTTTTATTTTAAATTAAATTTCTCGTGTTTATAATATTAAACTTTGGTTGTTCCAGATTTAATGTTTATGCAAAACTAAAGTTTGTTTCCATATGAAAAGGTTAAACATTACACATCTGGAGAGACGGAAAACATGCACAATTGCAGTCAATTTTTCTATAAATGTTGAGTTTGGCCCGCGACTTCGTCCCAGTTTTTAATTTTGGCCCACTGTGAATTTGAGTTTGACAGCCCTGATCTACCCTTTTTCCACTAGGTGCCACTATTTCCTCCAGGTGCCATTAGTATAACTATTTAGTTAGTTGGATCTACTGAACTCTCTTTTTTTAACACGTTTTGGATTTGTCTGCCTTCTTATAAAAGCTGTTTTACTGTATTTGCACCCACCTGCATTCATATTTCATGACTCTGTTTACTTTTGCGTGGTCTTTGTTTGATATAGAGCTATAGGTTTGGCAAAAGGAGGTTTAAGTTTTACAAACAGCTTGATGCTCCATATTATACATCCAATTATTATTTATATACGCTGCTTTTATGAATAAGACTGTGGGAAATAAGTAACAAAAATTTTACTTACCATTTGGTTTATAGAATACTTCCAGAAGTAGAGAAAATTTCTTTTTAAATTTCTTTTTAAAACTATATTCCATCCCAACTGAGTTTTGTAGATCCGGTACCAGGGTGTATTTTTTGATAGATATTAGAGCACTTCTGTAAGCTGGTGGATGAGTTCCTGTCAGACGACATAATTGGACATTTGAATCTTGCTGTAGATCTCCCATGAACAGAAAATACCTTTGATAGATGTCTAAGATGTGGCCACATGTGCAAAATCCTTTCAGTCCTTGTAAACAAAAGGAAAAGTAGAAAAAGTAGTGAATCTTTAGAAGACATTTCTAAGCATAAGGAAACGATCCAGGAACATCACAGCTGAGCAGCACAGTCAGTCCTGAAAATGAAAGTGCAGTCACATGCAAATACCACAAACCCCCATACACACACACATTTATATTGAAAGGTAAAACAATCTAAACAATGCTTGTGTATTTTAGCTTATTACTAGGTTTGTTTTATGAACAATACCCATTCAGGCATGTTTATTAGTAACAGGGGCACCAGATGTTCTTTTATGTCACTTCAGAATAATGCTTTTTGATCATGTAGGTTAAATTTCCAGAGATAAGGCAAAGAAAAAAGCCCTGGGTATCACACTTTCTTGGTAATTTTGTTAGACATAGCTTTTATGGGACAAGGGTGAAAAACACAATTTAATCAAACTGGAAAAGCATATGTTATAGTTGTAGAAATGTTTTTTTTATTAATGTTGAAAAAAGAGGCAGATAAAACATATACTGAAATAGTTGAGACCAAATTTGATTGAGCTGAAGCAGATATTCACTCTATCTGCTCATTTTGCATTGGAAATTCTGTTCTAGGCAAATGCACTTTGCTTTTTTCAGAGTGACCTCAGTGTCAGTAAAGCCTTCTCTGCTGGCCTAAACACTATCAGAAGCACTGACCCACATTTACAACCTAAATTTTTAGTTTAGAATGGGTGCCGTATCATGGCCGACCCTGCACTCTGACCCCAGCTTCTGACCGAAGAACAAATTTCACTGTGCTTTAATGCATATGTGAAAAAAATAAAGACTATTCTATTCTATTCTATTCTATTCTATTCTATTCTATTCTATTCTATTCTATTCTATTCTAGTGCTTTGTAATCTCTACCAATAAATACAATCTGAGTTGATTATTGGGGGAGGGATGGTCTGTGCATGGTGAGATAAGTGCTGTGAGGTAGAGGAATGATGGTCAGTTTTTGGCTTTGTAGGAAAATATCCAGGCACAGTTTGTCGTTCCGATTGAAAGATTCGGTGGACTGTTTACATGAGACGTTCTCTAATCCGATATGGTGTTTACGTGTGCCGGCACTTTCAATCGGAAATTACTTTGTGACATGTGCACATTATCCTATATCCTGTTTTCCTCTTTTATTCCTGTCAACATGGAGTTCCTTTATTTCTTATGCACACCATTTTTATGTAAAGTGTTGCCTTTATGGTCTTTAAGGTGTTGTCCATTAATTAAGCAACAGCGTGAATTTGTAGGCATACAACTGCTGGCAGGTCTGTGGATAAGATGGAAACTGAGCTTTTTGGTGGCTGTGCATCTCTAAGGAGCATCTCAATCCCACCCCTCCCTCCTGAAAAAGCAGAAGCGTGTGGATGATGGTCTGTAGTGAGGACTGGTGGGAGTGGGTTGAATTGCTGGAATTAAGTGACCTGGAATGAAAACTAAACTTTAGCATGAGTTGGCGATCGTTAAAACGTGTGTTTGAACTGTTAGAGATTTATGAACCCTGAAGACGAGGCCGGTAGAAATCCAATTCCTCTAATTCTGCGTGTTGTGGTTGTTTTATACAAAGTCAGAAGCTGAGCAGAAATCTATAGGAATCCAGTGGAGGGTTTATCTGACCCTTCAAGTGATTGATGTTTATTTAGATGATACATCATGTGAGGAATGCAAGAACAGAATCCTTTGAGTCTGTGATGCACAGTTC
Source organism: Silurus meridionalis (assembly GCF_014805685.1). Lineage (NCBI taxonomy): Eukaryota > Metazoa > Chordata > Actinopteri > Siluriformes > Siluridae > Silurus > Silurus meridionalis. The sequence continues at coordinate 3,652,135 of NC_060885.1, read as the reverse complement.
TGCAGAGATCCAGCAATCTAGAACATCTAGCCATGGCATCAAGTCTATTTTTTAGGGTTTGCAGATGAAGGCATGTGACCATTAGTGAATACATTTAAGTGGGAATCACACGCCTCAGTCACGTCAACGTCAACGTCAAGTCATTATGAGATTGTGTACAAGACTTCTGTGACTCATTGAAAGAAAGAAAGAAAGAAAGAAAGAAAGAAAGAAAGAAAGAAAGAAAGAAAGAAAGGTGGAGAGGTCAAAATTTGTATAAAAATAATCAATTAATCAATAAAAATGTATATAAAAGTAATATAATATTAATAATGATCTTCTTCTTTCGGCTTCTCCCATTAGGGGGCGCCACAGCGGATTATCCGTCTCCATCCCCCCCTGTCCTCTACATCTGCCTCTTTCAAACCAACTACCTGCATGTCTTCCCTCACCACATCCATGAACCTCCTCCTTGGTCTTCCTCTTTCCTCCTTCCTGGTGGCTCCATCCTCAGCATTCTTCTACTGATATACCCCATGTCCCTCTTGTCCCTCTCTCATGTCCTGCTATCACTCTTCTCCACCCACTCCACCCTGCCTGCACTCTTTTCTTCACTTCTCTAAAACACTCTCCATTACTTTGCACTGTTTACCCCAGCTACCTGAACTCCTCCACCTTCTCACTGCAACCACTCCACTGCCCTCCCTCTCATTTACACACATGTACTCTGTCTTACTGCTACTGACTTTCATTCCTCTTCACCAACACTAGTTTTTCTGCATCCTGTAACGACATCATATTTCTAATTTTAGCAATATTTCTAAGGTAAAAGAAGGCGATCCTGGTAATATTATTCACATGAGCCTAAAAGGAAAGACCAGGGTCATTATTCACACCAAGGTCTTTGACTGCTGTACACACTGAAATAGAAACTCCATCCAGAGATGCTACAGAATCAGAAAGTTTTGACACTGGTCTGAGCTTTTGGACTCTTGTCACTCTAAGGTCGCACAGTGGGAACAGAACGAGGGACTTTTTCCACAACTGGTTTCTCCTGACACAAAAAGGTCTCAGACAAATCAATTATGTCACCCAGTTTCTTCTGCTTGGCACGTGTTAATACACAGGCAGGAAATACAGAAGGTTACAGAACAGTTATATCAGGAGTGTTCTCCACAGGATCCGTCACCACTTCGGGTGGGTTAGGAAAAGACCCTACTGCCTGCTATGTCATTCCCCAAGATAAACGTAACCCCATTTACAGAATGCGCTGAACGAACAGCCATGACCTGAAAAGTTCTCAGTCTCCAAGTATACGTGATGCAGGGGTACTCGGATCACAGCCCTGAATCAACACATCGCTGCCTGCATAGGAAACTTCAGAAAAGAGTAGCACACTTTCTAAAATGAGTGACTGAGCAGCACCTGTGTCTCTCAGAACAGTAATCGGATGCTTTACCCCAGGGGTCACCAACCTTTTTGAAACTGAGAGCTACTTCTTGGGTAGCGATTAATGTGAAGAGCTACCAGTTTGATACACACAGTTTTCACTTTGATCTCAAATAACAAATTTTCTCAATTTTATTATATGTTATTATTAATAATTAAGGATATTCAACTATGTGAAGACGCTGATCATGTTAATGATTTCTCATAATAATTATCAACAATGATTTAACAAAGTAGGAAACAGCTATTTTTAGAAAAGGCTACTGCGGGCTACTCATGTGGTCCTTGTGGGCGACCTGGTGCCTGCGAGCACCACGTTGGTGACCCCTGGTTTACCCCTTCGGGGTCTAGTGATACCAAACTAGAAGAAATAAATGTCTCAAACTGAGTTTTGATAGTGGGCTTGTTGTTAATGAGATTACTTAAACAGACTTTCTGAGTATTTATTTAAACCATAACTCTGTTTACATCTGGAATTAATGGCAGTTCTTGATGATCCAGGCATAAGCACAGGTGTGAATCTGGTATGATGTGTCTCCACAATGCATCCAGCTCCCTGATTTACATTCTGAGGATTAGCATGTAACTCATATGCGATGTTCTGCAGTTTTGGTAGTAATAACACTCCTTCTGCCAGATTATTATTATTTTAAGAAGTAATGCATATTTATTTCACTAAAATTAGTGGCCACCAGGGGCACTGCTGAGGTTTATGGGCCCCCTGGCTAATTTGTACTCTGGCCCCCAAGGCCCTATCGTCCAATTATCTGATCTTTGCAACATGTAAAAACAATCATTATCAATAAGGATAATAATTGTTGCGTATTTAGTTACACACAGATCTTTTCAAGTTTTCAAGTTTTACTTTCTTCTTTTTTGTTTCTCTGCATCCTTCCTGCATTTTTCCACCTATCTGATGTGTAACGAGTCAGAACTTAGGACTCAGGACTCTTAGACTCGTAGAATCTTCCTACACACCCCGTTACTGTGCCTCCTGGTGACCACTAAAATGTTAGACTTGTGTTTGGATCACTCGAGATAGATGTTAATACCAGAGCCTGTTTAACCAATCATTATATAAAGTTTAAACACTCTACTGGGCCAATCAATGATTTTTTTCTTGCATGTGGGATGAATGATGTCACTCTGAATCTACTTGAATAAATGATATAAAACACACATTACTTTCTCTGGTCTAAAGTATGATACAATGATGACCTCCTGCCAAACTAATGATTCTGGATCGGTATGTTTTGTGTCTTTAGTTTTTTCAGAAGAGTTCATTTGTGGAACTTACGATGATTAAAGGTCTTGATTCTCAGGTGAGATGGTTGGTGTGCTGGTGCAGATTGTGTGGTTTTCCTGAGATGTTGGTTGGACATTGGTGACCGAGGTTGAAGAAGAAGAAGAAGCAGGTGTGCAGGTTGAGGTTGTTTGGGTATCATGAGATGGGGGTTGGATGTTGGAGATTGAGGTTGAAGAACATGCAGATGGTGTGCAGGTCGAGGTTGTTTGGTTATAATGAGATGGTCGTTGGACACAGGGGATCCAGGTTAAAGATAAAGCATTTGGTGTGCAGCTGGAAGGTAATGGATGAGTTGAACATGGGGGTTCTGGTTTACATTCATATGTCCGGACACTCATGTGAATTGTGTGGAAAATGTTTTCTTGCTGTTTCTTGTACCGTTTTCAAAAGAAACTCCCTTAAAGTCAAACCTCTGATAGTCAGAATGAGGCACTTGCTGATGCAGTAGGTGACTTGTTTGTTAAAACTTGACAGATCGCTGTGTTCGGTCACATAAACGTTATGAAGCAACTTAAAGGAAGGAAAGGAAAGAAGGTAGAAGAAAAGATTATACTGTACAACTCTACAATAAAAATGGGCCCAAAATGAAACTTTCCTGAATTTTATTGTTAAAAAAAAAAAACATTTTATTTATAATATGAATGTGAAACAACCTCCAAAACTTTACCCTGGATTTTTTTCTTTCCGTTTTTATAGATCAGTGTTCATTAAATCTAAGTACACTTTAATGCTAAGTGTTGCACCACAGCACCCTCTAGTGGGTGAATTATTTACTGCAAAATGCACTGCAAAAAAATCATTCATTTGACATGAATTCATTATTTACGTAGAATTTTAAATGTTCTACATAAGTATTATAACATACATTAATATTAACATGATTCTTAATATGACGGTAAATATTACGGTAAATACGAGCTAGAATTTTTTCGTGAAGTATTATATATATATATATATATATATATATATATATATATATATATATATATTATTTTTGAATATTAAAGGAATATTCAGGACGCAGGTGAGGTGGTATCTCAGATCTGAAGATTGTGAATTCAAATCCCAGCCACTCCTGGGCCCCTGAGCAAGGCCCTTAACCCCATAGCTGCTCAGCTGTATGAATAAATGAAATGTAAGTCACTCATTATAAGGGCGTTTGCCAAATGTCTTAAATGTAAAATAAATTTAAATCAAAGTAAATGAACACGGGGATTGTAGAGGTTTCTGTCTCATGATGTTAATGTAAATGCCCTGCAAAATCCTATGCAGTCATTTACCTGTGAGAGAATATACCGTGCTTTATCCAAATGGTGATTTCTGACTCCAACACTGTAGCTGTTGTGTAACTCTGTTAGCTTCTCCAAGCATGGCTAGTTTTATTATACAGCTATGATACACAACCAACCAGAGTAGAGACGTTTTATAAAAAAAAAAACTCGGATTACCAAAGCCATACGCTAATATTGATGCATAGAAGTTGATTTATGCAAAAAACCCTGGGTAAAAGTATGTATGCAGCATATATGTGTGTATATGGACTACACCAATAATATATGCAGTACAGACCAAAAGTTTGGACACACCTTCTCATTCAAAGAGTTTTCTTTATTTTCATGACTATGAAAATTGTAGATTCACACTGAAGGCATCAAAACTATGAATTAACACGTGGAATTATATATGGAATTATATACATAACAAAAAAGTGTGAAACAACTGAAAAATGTCATATTCTAGGTTCTTCAAAGTAGCCACCTTTTGCTTTGATTACTGCTTTGCACACTCTTGGCATTCTCTTGAGGAGCTTCAAGAGGTAGTCACCTGAAATGGTCTTCCAACAGTCTTGAAGGAGTTCCCCGAGAGATGCTTGGCACTTGTTGGCCCTTCACTCTGCGGTCCAGCTAACCCCTAAACCATCTCGATTGAGTTCAGGTCCGGTGACTGTGGAGGCCAGGTCATCTGGTGCAGCACCCCATCACTCTCCTTCTTGGTCAAATAGCCCTTGATGCCTTCAGTGTGACTCTACAATTTTCATAGTCATGAAAATAAAGAAAACTCTTTGAATGAGAAGGTGTGTCCAAACTTTTGGTCTGTACTGTGTGTATATATATATATATATATATATATATATATATATATATATATATATATATATATACTCACTGTTGGAATTAATAGTGTAACTCTATATATATCATTTGACTCTTAAACTGTTGTTTACTGTTGGTTATTCCAATGTATGTGAACTTTTATGTAGATGCAACGTGAACTCAAACATAATAATACAATATAAATAGTACAAATAATAATAAGAATATAATATAAGTGAAATAAAACATTTGTTACTGTACTCGACTGTACTACTGATCTGACTGTACATAAAACGTTACTCTCCATCCTTCACAAATTTCTGTTCCTCTTTCATCTGCTAGGATTCAATTCAATACAATTCAGTTCAATTTGTTTTATTTGTATTGCACTTTTAATAATAGACTTTGTCTCAAAGCAGGTTTTTTGCAGAGATAAAGACATTATAAAGTTGGAAAGTGCTTGGATCCTGCAGAGAGAAAAACCCACAGTTTTGCATGTCCACAATCATTAAACAACAGAAGATGAAATGCATTTAAAAAAGAAAATTTTATTGATATCGTAAAAATAAAAAAAAAATAAAAAAAAGCACATTTGGGAATAAAACTAGTTTTGCAGCAAGTGTATGAAAGTATTCACCTTCATGATGAATGGAGGTTCACTTTAGAAAATAAAGACGACTTCATCTGCATGCTGTAGGGAAAAGGAAAGTGATCCATGATGCGGTCTGAAAGGGGGAGTTTCAGGTTACTTGGCAACATTAAATCAACCAAACACATAACAAACATTTGCAACAGGTGCAGCCACATTTACATCTGGTCTTCAATAAGTGTGTCTCATGCTAAGTGCTCAGCTGCTAGGAGACAGAAAATGTCTGGGCAAAAGTATTGGGACACCTGATTTTTTTTTTTTTCAGCCATATGAGTTTCTTCTCCAAACCTTTACCACAAAGTTGGAGGCACACAATTGTACAGGATGCTTTTGGATGTTGTTGATGTGGATGTTGTAAAGCAAACCCTATTAAGATATGCTTTATATGGGAATATTCTGGTGAAAGATCTTCTGCTATAGAGCTATAAACCCTTCGGAACGTGATCCCAGTCCTCCGCACCTCACCTCCATCAGTACCTGACTTTACTAACAACCTTACAGCTGAATAAATCTCACACACATCTAAACAAAATCTAGTGGAACATCTTCTCAGATGTTTGGAGGTTATTGTAGCAGTAAATGGAGACTAAATGTGGAATAAAGTGTTTAAAAAAAAGCACAAATCAATTGGTTAGATTTCTCCAAACTTTTGTCCATATACAGTAGTGTAGGAATATTAAATCTCAGTTTGATTAAATAACGTGATGTTATAGATTTTGTTTACTTTGGTGTAACAGTTTGTATTTGTTATTATGGTATAGCGGTAGGTTTTACACAACTTGACGAGTCATCGGCTACATATAAATACATGGGGCAGGTCAGAAAAATTTATACCGTATTTTCCGGACTATAAGCCTTTACTTTTTTCCTACGTTTTGAACCACACGTCTTAAACAATTAAGCGGCTAATTTATGGATTTTTCCTGGGTTTTTCCCGGTTTCATAAACTTCAAGCCAAAAAACTGAGCCCCATAACATTAGACCAATGAAATTTCCGAACGGGTTCAGGTGAAACAATGAAACTCTTTATATTAAATCAGATGCGCTCCCACTGAATCGGGCCGCACCACATCATAAATATGGATGAGGTTCCTCTGACGTTTGACCTGCCGCTCACTCGGACTGTCTACAGGAAATGTGAATCATTCGTCACGCTGAAAACAACCGGGAATGAAAACGCACTTCACCTGTGTTCTGAGCTGCACGGCATCGGGAGAAAAGATTCACCGATGGTGATTTTTAAATGCATGATGATGCCAAAAGAAAAACTCCCGAGAGAAATTGTTGTGAAAGGAAGGAGGAAGACGGTGAACAATGACTTTCTTGGTAGGCTACTGTTTAGATACAAGCCGTGTAACAGACACTGTCTTTCATTAAAGCCTGTGTAAAGTTCATTAGTTTCAGTGTAGACACCTGCGGCTTATAGACAGGTGCGGCTTATTTATGTTCAAAAAAACATCTTTGTAAAATTCAGTGGGTGCGGCTTATAATTGGGTGCGTTTAATACTCCGGAAATTACGGTATTCATTTTCGTACACATAGTTTCCAGCAGACTTGGAAAAAAAGGTGTGATGTAATGTTTAATTAATTTTAATTTTATTTATATAGCACTTTTAACAATGGACACTGTTGAAAATATATAGATCAAGAATATACATTTTATATACGCTGCCAAGGAATATGAATTAGTGACCTATAGTGACCTAGGAACCAGACTCCAAACACCAAATCATTATTACAGTTCCATCATTGTTTCACTGATGGACACTTGAGTGCAGAATTGTTTGGGCCAGTTGTAGTTCAAATGCATTGTGGGTAACTGTTTATATACATTGCAGTCCAAAGCCTAAATGGAACCATCCAGAGTGTTTATCCCATATCTGCTCAGTGGTACAAATGAGATAAATGTAAGACTGAATGCCATAAAGACTTGGCCTAAGGATGCAAGTGAGATTTTCCAGCTATAATGAAAGGAACAGTTTGAAACACAGCATTCAAAGTTCTCATCATTCACATATCTTCGAGATATGTGTCTGGAATAAAAACGCAGCAATGAGAAATATCTGCATCACTGTCCCCCAGAAGTAATAGAAAAAGATAAAAAGACAAAGAAAATAAAACACCCAAAAGAAAGAGTTGATTTTGAAATTGGAGAAGGGCCCGTATCAGGGTTTTTGGTTCGTTGGAGATTTGACGTTCAGGCCAAATGCGTTGGTGGTCACAGCGTGGATTTGTGTTTTGTTGCGTTTTTTCAGACGGAATGACGAAGATAGAAAAACGATAATCGTCGAAACTTTCATAACGTCCGTCTATACAAATAAAAAAACAAAAACAGAATGAGCAAACAAAACCCCCAGAAGAAATATTTCTTTTGTAAAGAAGTAGATGGCGTGAAGGTGGAGATTGTTTGGAAGTCTGAAGGAAGTTCAATTCTAGTGTGAAAGTCTCGGTTTAAAGAAGATGTATGTGCTGGAGATGTTGATGAAGCTTCATGGTGTTCTTGTGTATTATTATTTATCAAGCTTAAAGGTAATTCGGCCTCAGTGTGAAGGTCTTGGTTTGCTGGAGATGTAGATGCTGGAGTACAAAAGGAGGATGAGGATTTTGATGGAGCTTTATGGTGTCCTTGCATGTCACTCTTCATTAAGACCATAGTTGATATGCCCTCAGTGTAAATGTCTTGTACTGGAATGTTGATGGAGGTTATTAGTGGAGCGAAGACTGAAGGTAGTTGGTTCCTCAGTTCTGTAGGACCATGTGTGTTTATGTGCTCTTTCAAATAACCAGTTTTTAGAAGAAACTCTTCTAAGGTCAGATCCCTGATCATCCGAATGAGGTGCTTGCTGATGCAGTAGGTGGCTTGTTTGTTAAAACTTGACCAATCACTGTGCTCAGTCACATAAATGCTATGAAGCCACTTGTTGTTGAGGCTGACTATGATGCGGTCCTTGTTGCTGCTGTCTCGGAGCCCGGTGTAATCCTCTCGGACATAAGACGGAAGATGTTGAGCAGTTGGTTTGCTCAGATTGCCAACTTCGTAGTAGGGAAGCGCCACATCAGGCAAAAGTTTATAACCGTTTCTTTCATATTTGTTTTCAAATGTGTGAAACCCAAAATGTCCTTTACTTGGATAACAGTGTGACAGCATGACATTGTTTTGCTTGAAAGAGAGACAGTTCTTAGCAAACCAATACAGCAACTTGAGACCATGCCTTGGTGAGGGCCGTCCGTATCGAGACTGCTCCAACTGTTCGATTTCTTCTAGTGTCCTCATGTTGACTTCTTAATGAAGATCTAAAACAAAACATATACTGGATATACAGTGGTGCAGGGAAATGGACATTTTTGGAACTAGGAGTTGGCGATTTTGGGGCATCTGTGATCGTTTGGAACCGCTGCAAACTCGTTTAAACCCCTTGCCATTAGCTACAATGGAGCAGTGGATCGGTGCACAGTGAGCGTTCGCGTTAAAGATTTTAAAAGGATGGTAATATTGTGAGTGCTAAAAGGGAAATCCGGGATTATTACCATTCAGGACGTCATGATCGTGTCTCGTCGAGTCACGTGATAACAACTAGAGGTGTGCGAATCTGTATTTATCCAGGTTAAAACCCCTCGATATGACTCAGGATAAATTAATCATTCTCTTTTTTTACTTGGATCACTAGAGTCCTTGATTATCTTGCTACTGTACTAAGTATAACTATAAATACATAAACTGTATATTACATGCCTTAGTTGTTATAAGTTTTTGTTAGCAAGTAACTGTAGCAACAAGTAGCTGAGTGAGTTGTTCGGAAACTTCCTGTATGGTCAGACTCAAAATCGCGGCTTCTATGCGAGTCCTCACTGATCCATACAGTATTAACTGTGGAATTCAGCGGATCCATCAGACTCGTAGAGCGGAGCGAATCAGCTGGATCGGAGGTACTTGTGAGTCCAATTATTTGGTGAATGCCCTCTAGTGGAATTCTATGGCAAAAGCAGGCAGACTCAAGTGACTTGTGAGACTCCGATCCGTTCACTGAGCGATTCAGAAGGATTTAAATCTGTTCACATATTTGGATTTCTCATCTCTACATGTGTCATTTTAAAGAAACAGCTCGACACATCGATGATGCGTGTTGTGGAAAGGAACAGTGATAGGCCCTCATGATTGCAGCTCAAACAGTCTCAATATTTTCTGGGGACTTGTGTTTTTAAGGCTGAAACCGTTTTTTCAAAATGACCAGACAGGACATGATCATAACATCCTAACTAGCAATGATGGTGAAATACCCTTTGTGCAGTACTCACACTATCACCATTCTTATAAAAGTGTTTACAGCGAACGCCCGTTGTGGAAAATTCCACTGCTCCATTAACTAAAGGCAAGGGGTTCGAAATTGCACTGGTTAAAAAAATTGGCAATGTCCTCATGGTCACCAACTCCTAGTTCCAAAATTTTCAGTTTCCCTGCACCACCCTGTATATGTTAGATTTTTACACGAAGGGTCATATTCAGGGGTAAATTATGCCCAGTGAAGATTTAAGAAAATACTGTACTGTCTGGAAATTTACTGTAACTACATTGTGATATCATGAATTAAATTATGAACTTCACTCACAGTGATGTATAAGTGTAACAGATCAATCAGTGCTTCGGTCAGTTTCAACCAGATTGGCCCATCGTTACATCTTCTTCACAGAAGAGCAAACTGAAAAAAGGCATTACATTTTAAATTCAACAAATCGAAAAATTTTATTCAAACCTGTATTAGAAAAGAAGCACCAAAATCCGCAATGATGCACAGATCCGGCAATTAAAACCGTCCGTGTGGAAACATAGTAAAAGTTTTGTTTGGTGTCCCGATGATTGAGGTAATTTAAAACACCATAAATCCTTTAAAATATTTACAAGAATATTTTCTCTTCATGCTCTAAGTTGAGTTTGGTTTCACCAATAATAAACATACATTTGCATAAAGCATCAACAATTGTTAATGCCCTTGATGATCAGAGTAAAAACTTAATAAGTATTAATTTAAGGTACATTTAGAACAGACAAAAATGTGCAATTAATTTGTGATTAATCCAGATTAAATATTAATCGATTGACAGCCCTAATATATCAAATGCACAGTCTGATACGTTCCTTGGTTTTTAAATCAAGGTTCGGTTAAATTTCGGCACGGTTGTGGGGAAAAGAAATGCAAAACGTAATTGCTTGTCATTTTTTATTGATGCAGTTTATTATTATTTACATTTGGGATCATCAACATTTGAACAATTTACATATTTAAAACAATTTTTTTTTTTATTTAATAGCATAATATTTGATTATATATTTATTGCATCGAGTAATCAAATAAATTGGCAGAAATTAAATGTATTACATAAAATAAAAACAAAATTTAAATTATATAAATAGTTTACATTTGTTAGACCTCATTTGGGTATTACAGATGTGTGTGTAAGCATGTGTGTAAGTTTGTGTGTGTTTATTATTACATTTTCTGAAGATATGATCTAGTTAACTATTCTATGTATTTCAGCAGAGTGAGAGAAGAGGTGACAATCTGTGAGCAAGTGTGGTTTCATGCTGAGGAAGATCACCACAGACGCCTAATTTGCTTTGAGAATGTTGATGAAAAAGGTCAGAAGGAGTTGCATTGTGTGTTTGTGGATTTAGAGAAAGCGTACGACAGGGTGGAGAGAGGAGTTGTGGTATTGTATGAGGAAGTCTGTTGTGTCAGAGAAGAATGTAAGGGTGAAGTGAAGTGTGCAGTAGGAATGACAGATTGGATCAAGTTGGAGGTTGGACTGCATCAAGGATCGGCTCTGAGCCCTTTCCTGTTTGCAGTGGTGATGGACACGTTGAAGGACGAGGTCAGACAGAAGACTATGATGTTTGCGGATGATATTGTGATTAGTGGTGAGAGTAGGGAGCAGGTTGAGAAGAGCCTGGAGAGGTGGAGGTACATGCTGGAGAGAAGGGGAATGAAAGTCAGTAGGAGTAAGACAAAGTACATGTGTGTAAATGAAAGGGAGGGCAGTGGAGGGGTGCGGTTGCAGGCAGAAGAGGTGGAGAAGGTACATTTTCTTCCCCAGTTGTCCATCTAGTGCCTCAACCTGTTTGTCAAAATCACTGCATTCACCATGTATGTTCTAACTGAACACAAACTCATATTTTCCCTATTCTTTCTTCCTTAATCTTCCTACGCTTCTGCCGAAACCACTTGCTAGAATGTGCTGAAAACAAAAAGCTGATGTATTCATATTACACAATGGTTTGGTGATTACGTAAAAAAAAATAAATAAATAAAAAAATAATAATAATAATAATAATAATAATACACCCCATTCCACATTACAAATCTGTTTTCTCAGCTATGTACTTTTTTATTTTTTACCTGAATTTTACCCTTATTTATGACTAATGAGGTTTGCTGGCCTTTGGTGAGCTAAATAAATATACTTCCTCATTCTGAATGTGCTCATTTGTGCGGAAAGGGAAACTGAAAGTGTAGGAGTGTCTAGGGTGCGGTTGCCACGCGACACAGAATCATGATTAAACAATGTTCTGAACAATAGTGTACAGGTGAAAATCTGTTCCCTTTCAGGAACTCGAGCTGCGTCGGAACTCGTAGTAAGCTGAAGCTGGTTCCCAAAGCGTCTCATTCCTTCAGGGAACTAGGATTAAATCCGTAACCTAGAGACGTTCTTTTATAGCTTTATGCTGTCAATTGAATTTCTTTTAGTGAACCTAAAACACCTTTAATTCACCTTTTCAAACATGATTTTATGTATTAACAATAAGCATTGTAACAGAAAATACAACTTTGCACTTACTTTTTTTTGCTTGAGAGTTGTAGATTCTTTTGTAGACTCTCTCGGAACAATAGCAACTATTTAAATCTAAAATCAGATGAAAATCAGCTGGCATTTCATTAATACACCTGTAATAAATACAAAAGCATTTTCTCTGCAAACGAGATGATCAAACGCCTGCTCTGTGATGTTAGAGTCAATAAGCAGACGATATTTGCATGTTTCTAAAAACGTCTCTCTCACACATACACACACACACACACACACACACACACACACACACACACACACACAAAGTCGCACCCACAAAGATATTGTATCTATCCTCCCCATACACACTGCGTGGTTTCAAACTGACACACACACACACACACACACACACACACACACACACACACACACACACACACAGAAACTATATGTATAAAAACACCAGTCCTACTACTCCATAGCAAAAACGACTGCCGTAAACAAATCAACATACATATATAAAGAATACACTAGCTTTTATTTTACACTATATATATATATATATATGTGTGTGTACTATATACATATAATTTATTATTTTACACTATTTACATATAAATTATTTTACACTGTATATGTAAATAAAGACGACTTCATCTGCATGCTGTAGGGAAAAGGAAAGTGATCCATCATAAGGTTTGAAAGGGGGAGTTTCAGGTTACTTGGCAACATTAAATCAACCAAACACATAACAAAATTTTGCAACAGGTGCAGCCACATTTACATCTGGTCTTCAATAAGTCTGCCTCATGCTAAGTGCTCAGCTGCTATGAGACAGAAAATGTCTGGGCAAAAGTATTGGGACACCTGATTGTTTTTCCAGCCATATGAGATTCTTCTCCAAACTTTTACCACAAAGTTGGAGGCACACAATTGTACAGGATGCTTTTGGATGTTGTTGATGTGGATGTTGTAAAGCAAACCCTATTAAGATATGCTTTATATGGGAATATTCTTGTGGAAGATCTTCTGCTATAGAGCTATAAACCCTTCGGAACGTGATCCCAGTCCTCCGCACCTCACCTCCATCAGTACCTGACTTTACTAACAACCTTACAGCTGAATAAATCTCACACACATCTAAACAAAATCTAGTGGAACATCTTCTCAGATGTTTGGAGGTTATTGTAGCAGTAAATGGAGACTAAATGTGGAATGGAATGTTTAAAAAAAAGCACAAATTATTTGGTTAGATTTCTCCAAACTTTTGTCCATATACAGTAGTGTAGGAATATTAAATCTCAGTTTGATTAAATAACGTGATGTTATAGATTTTGTTTACTTTGGTGTAACAGTTTGTATTTGTTATTATGGTATAGCGGTATTTTTTACAAAATTTGACGAGTCATCGGCTACATATAAATACATGGGGCAGGTCAGAAAAATGTATACCGTATTTTTGACCTGCCGCTCACTCGGACTGTCTACAGGAAATGTGAATCATTCGTCACGCTGAAAACAACCGGGCATGAAAAAACACTTCACCTGTGTTCTGAGCTGCACGGCATCGGGAGAAAAGATTCACCGATGGTGATTTTTAAACGCACGACGATGCCGAAAGAAAAACTCTCGAGAGAAATAGTTGTGAAAGGAAGGAGGAAGACAGTGAACAATGACTTTCTTGGTAGCTACTCTTTAGATACAAGCCATGTAACAGACACTGTCTTTCGTTAAAGCCTGTGTAAAGTTCATTAGTTTTAATGTAGACACCTGCAGCTTATAGACAGGTGCGGCGTATTTATGTTCAAAATAAAAATCTTTGTCAAATTCAGTGGGTGCGACTTATATTTGGGTGCGTTTAATAGTCCGGAAATTACGGTATTCATTTTCGTACACACACATTTATGCAATTTTTATATATATATATATACACCAGACTTGGAAAAAAAGGTGTGATGTAATGTTTAATTAATTGTAATTTTATTTATATAGCACTTTTAACAATGGACACTGTTGAAAATATATTGATTAAGAATATACTTTTTATATAAGCTGGCAAAGAATATAAATTAGTGACCTATAGTGACCTAGACTCTAAACACCAAATATTTATTAGGGCCCGAGCACCGAGGAGCAGGCCACACTGGCCTGCACTGAAAGGTGCGAAGCCCTATTGTTTTTGCTCGGATTTATTATTTGTTCCTTTTTTTTTTTTTTTTTTTTCTTTTCAACACATTGGCCAATTGGGGTCCCTTAGCATGCTCGAAAACTCTTGAAATTTGAGAGTCGTGCTCCTCTAGGCTCGGGCAAAGGCTGGAATACGGGCGTGGCAGGGGGGCTCTGTAGCGCCCCCTGTAATGCAAAAACAAATATTGGTGTACAGATCGGGCAAACATGTATGCACATGTACGAGAGTTGGTAGGCATATAGATCTCATCGACCCGAACAACTTTTACAATCAAACCTATTAGCTCTGCCTAACAGGAAGTCGGCCATTTTGGATGGTTTTAGAAGTGCATGTGGTGAACTTTTAAATACTCCTCCTAGTGGATTCATGCGATTGACACCAAACATGGTAAACATAATGCCAAGACATTGGAGTTGCTAAATTGTGAATGGATTTTTTGATATCTCGAACGGTGCTGCCATGGCGAGGCGACAAATTTATGGCGAAATCAGAGAAACAGGAAGTGTCTAATATCTAAGGCAAAAAATGTCTTATTGTGATGACACGTGGGGTGCATGTTTGGCCAAAGATTCTGATCGCATCGATTTGCCTATTGTGAGTCCCAGGTATAGTGCCACCAACAGGCCCCAGGAAGTGTGTCAGTCACAAAGGTGGATTTTTTGACAGCTGCATGTGGTAAACTTTTACATACTCCTCCCATTTTTAATATCTCAAACACTGTTGCCATGGCATTGTGTCAAAGTTTACTTTTATTTCAGGCATATTTAAGGCTTTTGGCATGCTTAGATTACCTTGAAATTTGACACATACATCACATTTGTCGGCTGTTAAGTGTGGACAAAAAGGTCAGCCAAAGGTGTGTCTCTTAAGTGTTTTACTAGCGCCCCGTTTGACTAAAATGTGGGGTTTCTTTTACCTACAGTCCCCAAATGGGTCAGTAATGACATAAAATAGTCCACTGATATTTACCCACTTGATGCACTTGCCAACCATGCATTGTTTTCCGTGAGGCACCGTATAGCGATAAAAAAATGTGCGAGGGCCCGCCATCGCTGCTTGCAGCTATATTTACAGTTGTATCATAGTTTCACTGATGGACACGAGTGCAGAACTGTTTGAGCCAATTGTAGTTTAAATGCATTGTGGGCAACTGTTTTATACATTGCAGTCCAAAGCCTAAATGGAACCATCTAGAGTGTTATGTATTATGCACTAATCTAATGTGGGAGGTTGTAGTTTAGTGGTTAAGGCATTAGATTTTGGATCCAAAGGTCATGAGTTCAAATCCCAGGCACACTATGCTGCCATTCCTGGGCCCCTGAGTAGGGCCCTTTTGTCCCATATCTGCCCAGTGGTACAAAAGAGATAAATGTAAGACTGAATGCCATAAAGACTTGGCCTAAGGATGCAAGTGAGATTTTCCAGCTATAATGAAAGGAACAGTTTGAAGCACAGCATTCAAAGTTCTCATCATTCACAGCATTTCTTCTTGAGATATGTGTCTGGAATAAAAACGCAGCAATGAGAAATATCTGCATCACTGTCCCCCAGAAGTAATAGAAAAAGATAAAAAGACAAAGGAAATAAAACACCCAAAAGTAAGAGTTGATTTGTGAAATTGGAGAAGGGTCCGTATTAGGGCTTTGGTTCCTTGGAGATTTGACGTTCAGGCCAAATGCGTTGGTGGTCACAGCGTGGATTTGTGTTTTGTTGCGTTTTTTCCAACGAAATGACGAAGATAGAAAAACGATAATCGTTGACACTTTCATAGCGTCCGTCCATAAAAAGAAAAAAAACAAAAACAGAAAAACAAAACAAAACCCCCAGAAGAAAGAGTTCATTTGTAAAAAAGGAGATGGCGTGAGTGTGAAGATTGTTTGGATGTCTGTAGGAAGTTCAATTTTAGTGTGAAAGTCTTGGTTTGGAGAAGATGTATGTGCTGGAGATGTTGATAGAGCTTCATGGTGTCCTTGTGTATTATTATTTATCAAGCTAAAAGGTGATTCGGCCTCAGTGTTAAGGTCTTGGGTTGTTAAAGATGTAGGTGCTGGAGTACAAATGGAGGATGAGGATTTTGATGGAGCTTCATGGTGTCCTTGTGTATTATTCCTTATCAAGCTTAAAGGTAATTCGGCCTCAGTGTGAAGGTCTTGGTTTTTTGAAGATGAAGATGCTGGAGTACAAATGGAGGATGAGGATTTTGATGGAGCTTCATGGTGTCCTTGTGTATTATTCTTTACCAAGCTTAAAGGTAATTCGGCCTCAGTGTGAAGGTCTTGTACTTGTATGTTGATGGAGGTTATTAGTGGAGCGAAGACTGAAGGTAGTTGGTTCCTCAGTTCTGTAGGACCATGTGTGTTTATGTGCTCTTTCGAATAACCAGTTTTTAGAAGAAACTCTTCTAAGGTCAGATCCCTGATCATCCGAATGAGGTGCTTGCTGATGCAGTAGGTGGCTTGTTTGTTAAAACTTGACCAATCACTGTGCTCAGTCACATAAATGCTATGAAGCCACTTGTTGTTGAGGCTGACTATGATGCGGTCCTTGTTGCTTCTGTCTCGGAGCCCGGTGTAATCCTCTCGGACATAAGACGGAAGATGTTCAGCAGCCGGTTTGCTCAGATTGCCAACTTCGTAGTAGGGAAGCGCCACATCAGGCAAAAGTTTATAACCGTTTCTTTCATATTTGTTTTCAAATGTGTGAAACCCAAAATGTCCTTTACTTGGATAACAGTGTGACAGCATGACATTGTTTTGCTTGAAAGAGAGACAGTTCTTAGCAAACCAATACAGCAACTTGAGACCATGCCTTGGTGAGGGCCGTCCGTATCGAGACTGCTCCAACTGCTCGATTTCTTCTAGTGTCCTCATGTTGACTTCTTAATGAAGATCTAAAACAAAACATATACTGGATATACAGTGGTGTAGGGAAATGGACATTTTTGGAACTTGGAGTTGGCGATTTTGGGGCATCTGTGATCGTTTGGAACCACTGCAAACTCATTTAAACCCCTTGCCATTAGCTACAATGGAGCAGTGGATCGTTGCACAGTGAGCGTTCGCTCTAAAGATTTTAAAAGGATGGTGATATTGTGAGTGCTAAAAGGGAAATCCGGGATTATTACCATTCAGGACGTCATGATCGTGTCTCGTCGAGTCACGTGATAACAACTAGAGGTGAGTAAATCCAGATTTATCCAGGTTAAATCCCTAGATATGACTCGGGATTAATGAATCATTCTCTTTATTTACTCGGATCACTTGAGTCCTTGATTATCTTGCTACTGAACTATGTGTAACTATAAATACATAAACTATAACTATATATTACACGCCTTAGTTGTTTTAAGTTTTTGTTAGCAAGTAACTGTAGCAACAAGTAGCTGAGTGAGTTGTTCGGAAACTTCCTGTATGGTCAGACTCAAAATCGCAGCTCCTATGCGAGTCCTCACTGATCCATACAGTATTAATTGTGGAATTCAGGGGATCCATCAGACTCGTAGAGCGGAGCGAATCAGCTGGATCCGAGGGACTTGAGTCCAATTATTTGGTGAGTGCCCTCTAGTGGAATTCCATGGCAAAAGAAGGTAGAACCCTTACTGACTCAAGTGACCTGTGAGACTCCAATCTGTTCACTGAGTGATTCTGAAGTATTTAAATCTGTACACATATTTGGATTTCTCATCTCTACAAAATGGGTGTCATTTCGAAGAAACAGCTCGACACATCGATGATGCACGTTGTGGAAAGGAACAGTGATGGGCCCTCATGATTGCAGCTCAAACAGTCTCAATATTTTCTGGGGACTTGTGTTTTTAAGGCTGAACCCGTTTCTTCAAAATTACCAGACAGGACATGATCATAACATCCTAACTAGCAATGATGGTGAAATACCCTTTGTGCAGTACTCAAACTATCACCATTCTTCTAAAAGAGTTTACAGCGAACGCTTTTTGTGGAAAATTCCACTGCTCCATTAACTAAAGGCAAGGGGTTTGAAATTGCACTGGTTGAAAAAATTGCCAATGTCCTCATGGTCACCAACTCCTAGTTCCAAAATTTCCTGTTTCCCTGCACCACCCTGTATATGTTAGATTTTTACACTAAGGGTCATATTCAGGGGTAAATTATGCCCAGTGAAGATTTAAGAAAATACTGTACTGTCTGGAAATTTACTGTAACTACATTGTGATATCATGAATTAAATTATGAACTTCACTCACAGTGATGTATAAGTGTAACAGATCAATCAGTGCTTCGGTCAGTTTCAACCAGATTGGCCCATCGTTACATCTTCTTCACAGGAGAGCAAACTGAAAAAAGGCATTACATTTTAAATTCAACAAATCGAAAAAGTTTATTCAAACCTGTATTAGAAAAGAAGCACCAAAAGCACCAAATTTCACCATGATGCACAGATCCGCCCATTAAAACCGTCCGTGTGGAAACATAGCAAAAGTTTTGTTTGGTGTCCTGAAAATTGAGGTAATTTAAAACACCATAAATCCTTTAAAATATTTACAAGAATATTTTCTCTTCATGCTCTAAGTTGAGTTTGGTTTCACCAATAATAAACATACATTTGCATAAAGCATCAACAATTGTTAATGCCCATGATGATCAGAGTAAAAACTTAATAAGTATTAATTTGATTTAGAACAGATACAAATGTGCGATTAATTTGTGATTAATCCGGATTTGATTTTAATCGATTGACAGCCCTAATAAATCAAATGCACAGTCTAATACGTTCTTTGGTTTTTAAGTCAAGGTTCGGTTAAATTTCGGCATGGTTGGGGAGAAGAAATGCGAAACATAACTGCTTGTTATTTTTTTTTAACACAGTTTATTATTATTAACATTTGGGATCATCAACATTTGAACAGTTTACATTTTTGAAACAATTTTAAATAAAAATTTATTGGCATAATATTTGTATTATATATTTATTACATCAAATAATAAATTAAATTGGCACAAATTAAATTGATTAAATGAAATAGAAAAATAATAATTAAATTATATAAATAGTTTACATTTTTTAGACCTCATTTGGGTATTACAGATGTGTATGTAAGCGTGTGTAAGTTTGTGTGTTTAATATTTCATTTTCTATCCCTGGTGGTCTTGTGGTTAGAATGCGGCGCTCTCACCGCTGCGGCCCGGGTTCGATCCCCAGTCAGGGAACCAACCCCAGCCATTAGGGTTGCACAAGCCTTAGTGCCAGTCCCAAGCCCGGATAAATGGGGAGGGTTGCATTAGGAAGGGCATCCAGCATAAAAACATGTGCCAAATCAAACATGCGGATGGTCCGCTGTGGCGACCCTAATGGGAGAAGCACGAAAGAAAGTTTAATATTACATTTTCTAAAGATATGATCTAGTTAACTGTTCTATGTATTTCAGCAGAGTGAGAGAAGAGGTGACAATCTGTGAGCAAGTGTGGTTTCATGCTGAGGAAGATCACCACAGACGCCTAATTTGCTTTGAGAATGTTGATGAAAAAGGTCAGAAGGAGTTGCATTGTGTGTTTGTGGATTTAGAGAAAGCGTACGACAGGGTGGAGAGAGGAATTGTGGTATTGTATGAGGAAGCCTGTTGTGTCAGAGAAGAATGTAAGGGTGAAGTGAAGTGTGCAGTAGGAATGACAGATTGGATCAAGTTGGAGGTTGGACTGCATCAAGGATCGGCTCTGAGCCCTTTCCTGTTTGCAGTGGTGATGGACATGTTGAAGGACGAGGTCAGACAGAAGACTATGATGTTTGCAGATGATATTGTGATTTGTGGTGAGAGTAGGGAGCAGGTGGAGAAGAGCCTGGAGAGGTGGAGGTACACGCTGGAGAGAAGGGGAATGAAAGTCAGTAGGAGTAAGACAGAGTACATGTGTGTAAATGAAAGGGAGGGCAGTGGAGGGGTGCGGTTGCAGGGAGAAGAGGTGGAGAAGGTACATTTTCTTCCCCAGTTGTCCATCTAGTGCCTCAACCTGTTTGTCAAAATCACTGTATTCACCATGTATGTTCTAACTGAACACAAAGTCATATTTCCCCTATTCTTTCTTCCTTATTCTTCCTACGCTTCTGCCAAAGCCACTTGCTAGAATGTGCTGAAAACTAAAAGCTGATGTATTCATATTACACAATAGCTTGGTGATTACGTTAAAAATAAATAAATAATAATAATAATAATTATTATAATAATAGTAATAATAATAAGAATAATAAGAATAATAATAATACACCCCATTCCACATTACAAATCTGTTTTCTCAGCTACGTACTTTTTTATTTTTATTGAATTTTACCCTTAGTTATGACTAATGAGGTTTGCTGGCCTTTGGTGAGATAAATAAATATACTTCCTCATTCTGAATGTGCTCATTTGTGTGGAAAGGGAAACTGAAAGTGTAGGAGTGTCTAGGGCGCGGTTGCTACGCGACACAGAATCATGATTAAACAATGTTCACCTGAACAATAGTGCACAGGTGGAAATCTGTTCCCTTTCAGGAACTCGAGCTCGAAACTCTTAGGGAAACGGAAGCTGGTTCCCAAAGCGTCTCATTCCTTCAGGGAACTAGGATTAAATCCGTAACCTAGAGACGTTCTTTTATAGCTTTATGCTGTCGATTGAATTTCTTTAAGTGAATCTAAAACACCTTTAATTCACCTTTTCAAACATGATTTTATGTATTAACAATAAGCATTGTAACAGAAAATACAACTTTGCACTTACTTTTTTGTTTGAGAGTTGAAGATCCTTTTGTAGACTCTCTCGGAACAATAACATCCATGTTGTTAGAGATTAAAGGCGCAGCACTTTTCACAGTAAATGCACAACATTTGAATATAAAATCAGATGAAAATCTGCTGGCACGTTATACAAAAGCATTTTCTTTGCAAACGAGATGATCGACGCCTGCTCTGTGAGTCAATAAGCAGACGATACTCATATGTCTCTAAAAACATCTACCTCACACACACACACACACACACACACACACACACACACACACACACACACACACACACACACACACACACACACAGACACACCCACAAAGATATTATATCTATCCTCCCCATACACACACACACACACACACACACACACACACACACACACACACACACACACACACACACACACACAGAAACTATATGTATAAAAACACCAGTTCTACTACTTCATAGCAAAAACGACTACTGTGAAAAAGTGCTGTTACACCATGCAGAAGCGTCAGATACACGTGTGTGAGTTGAATTTATTAGTCGCTTGCTAAGAAAAACAGCTTTTAATCACATTCTTACATTCACCTCAACATATATAAGGAATATTTTACCAACAAAAAATCAACATAGACATATATAAAGAATACACAAGCTTTTATTTTACATATATTATATATATATATATATATATATACACACTGTCGATCAAAATTAAAGAACAATTTATAAACAATTGAACATTTTTGAAATAATGTCATCTTCACTGCTCAACAGTTGAAGGAGTTTTTGTCCTGTCTATACCATGCTACCAGAACACCTTTTCCACAAAATAATTAAGGCATTTAAAAAAAAAACCTTATTTTGCAGAAAACACATCGATCATTATTAGAGAACACTTTCAGATTCCTACCAGTTATTGGTTTTAATCTGGTACCTGGTGCTAATTTCCTTGATTATCTGTCAACCCCTATTTAACTGGCAGCCTAACTTCCAGTTTCACTGACTCTGCAAGATGGTGGGCCGTTCTTATGTGACTGAAAGCCTCCGGCAGCAGGTTGTCCAGATGAAGGCCAAAGGGATGACCCTATCAGCCATAGCAAGACAAGTTGGTCGTTTCAAATCTGTGATTTCAAGAATATTAAATCTTTACAACATCAAAAACTCATTCAAGTCCGCCAAGAAGGCTGGTCCTCCACGGAAGACAAATACAAGAGAGGACAGGATACTGCGGAGGATCTCAATGGGCAATAGTTTCCACACTGCAGCTGGAATTGCTCACCAGTTCAGCGCTGAACAGGGTAAGGATCTGTCTCGTCATACAGTGTCTCGACGTTTAAGAGCATTTGGACTGAAAGCCCACTCTGCAGTGACCAAACCTTTAGCAGAAAGAATCAAAAGGCTAGACTAAGCATGTTGTGTGGACAGAGGAGAACTGGTCCAAAGTTCACTTCAGTGACGAAAGCAAGTTTAATTTATTTGGGTCCGATGGGAAACATTATGTTCAGCGACAAACTGGAGAAAGACTGAACCCAAAGTGTGTAAAGAAGTCAGTGAAAAGTGGAGGAGGAAGTATCATGGTTTGGGGAATGTTTTTGCAGCAGGAGTTCATCACCCAATCAGCCCGCAGTGTTCATGCAGGACAACGCTCCATGTCACACAGCAAAATGGGTAAAGCAGTTCCTTGAAACTGAAAACATTGAAATAATGACATGGCCTGCCCAGAGTCCTGATCTCAACCCAGTAGAGAACCTCTGGAAAATCCTTGATGACAAAGTTATGGCCAAGAAACCCACTACAGTCACCGAACTGTGGAGGAGACTGGAAGAAGATTGGACCAAAATCACACCAGAGCAGTGTGAGAGACTCGTGCTGTCCTGTGGCCGCAGATGTGCTGAAATCATTCAGAGCAGAGGCCTGTACACTTCCTACTAATTGCTGACTGTTGTAACCTTCATAACATTTTGTTGGAATCTTTTTCTATGCTACAGTCATTGTTGTTCTCTAATTTTGATCAGTGTGTTTTCTGCAAAATAATGTTTTTTTTCTAATGCCTTAGTTATTTTGTGGAAAAGGTGTTCTGGTAGCATGATATAGACAGGACAAAAACTCCTTCAACTGTTGAGCAGTGAAGATGACATTATTTCAGAATTGTTCAATTGTTTATATATAATTATAATTTATATATAATATAATTTTTTATCTAGAGTCACAAGATGTTGCTAATTTGGGCTGTAAGTTGTCAATCAGGACTGACTGGATGTTACAAATACGTCATCTGTTTGAGGAAACATTTCTTTTTTTTCTTGTTCTGTGGTATTCATTTACATTTATCTAGTTTATACAGTAAAGGAGGGTTAAGTGCTCTTTGCTTGAGGGCACAGGAGTGCCAGCTTGGTCCTGGAGGTGGTGCCGCGATTTGAACAATCTTCTGATCTGAAACTCAACGTCACCACTTTTCAGATGAAGTGAAACAATTTCAGACAGGTTAAATCAGAAATAATGGAATGAGTAAATATTATGCCCTCAATGCCTTTAGCTTTTCAACCCACTCAAACCCATTTGGGATGAACTGGAACTGGAGCCTCCTCTCCTCCTCAAACATTAAATCCTGATCTTACTAATGCTCTTTTAGCAGGCTGTACACAAATCCCTATAACTACACCACAAAATCTATTACATATAATAGAAAAAATATGGAATGGGATGTTTAGTGTGTGTGTGTGTGTGTGTGTGTGTGTGTGTGTGTGTGTGTCACAGCTTTATTTCAAAATTGATTTAATTCATTATTTTCCTCAAAATTCTACAAACAAAATCCCATAATAAGAATGTGAAAGAAGTTTGTGTGAAATCTCTACAAATTAATAAAAAATAATATTTCATCATTAATTAATTAAAAATAAATATTCACAGCCTTTGCCATGACACTCAAAATTAAGCTCAGGTGTATCCTGTTTCCACTGATCATCCTTGAGATGTTTCTACAACTTGATTGGAGTCCATCTGTGGTAGATTCAGTTGATTGGAGATGATTTGGAAAGACACACACCTGATCTATATGAGGTCCCACAGTTAACAGTGCATGTCAGAGCACAAACCAAGAAAGTGAAGTCCAATGAATTGTCTGTAGACCTCAGAGACAGGATTGTACCGAGGCACAGATCTGGGGAAGGAAAGAGAAACATTTCTGCAGCATTGAGGGTCCCAATGAGCACAGTGGCTTCCATCATCCGTAGATGGAAGAAGTTTGGGAGAATGGGAGAAGGGCTTTGGTCAGGGAGATGACCAATAAACCAATAGTCACTCTAAAAGAGCTCCAGCATTTCTCTGTGGAGAGAGAACCTTTCAGAAGAACAACCATCCATGCATCACTCTACCAATTAGCCCTGTATGGTAGTGTGGCCAGTATATTGGTCTGGAGTTTACCAAAAGGCACCTGAAGGACTCTTAGGTCATGAGAAACAAAGATTGAACTCTTTGGGCTGAATGCCAAGCGTCATGTCTGGAGGAAACTGCTCATCACCTGGCCAATACCAATCCTACAGTGACGCATGGTGGTGGCAACATCATGCTGTGGGGATGTTTTTCAGCGGCAACTGGGAGACTCGTCAGGGTCAAGGGAAATATGAATGTATATATATATACACACAGTGTAAAATAATAATTTATATGTATATAGTATAACATTATTTTATACTATTTAGTATTTTACACTGTGTTTGTGTGTGTGTGTATAAGTATATACAATACAGACCAAAAGTTTGGACACACCTTCTCATTCAAAGAGTTTTCTTTATTTTCATGACTATGAAAATTGTAGATTCACACTGAAGGCATCAAGGGCTATTTGACCAAGAAGGAGAGTGATGGGGTGCTGCGCCAGATGACCTGGCCTCCACAGTCACCGGACCTGAACCCAGTCGAGATGGTTTAGGGGTGAGCTGGACCGCAGAGTGGAAGGCAAAAGGGCCAACAAGTGCCAAGCATCTCTCGGGGGGAACTCCTTCAAGACTGTTGGAAGACCATTTCAGGTGACTACCTCTTGAAGCTCATCAAGAGAATGCCAAGAGTGTGCAAAGCAGTAATCAAAGCAAAAGGTGGCTACTTTGAAGAACCTAGAATATGACATTTTCAGTTGTTTCACACTTTTTGTTATGTATATAATTCCATATATAATTCCACATGTGTTAATTCATAGTTTTGATGCCTTCAGTGTGAATCTATAATTTTCATAGTCATGAAAATAAAGAAAACTCTTTGAATGAGAAGGTGTGTCCAAACTTTTGGTCTGTACTGTATATATTGAAAGAAGTATATATATATATATATTTCTTCTGTGAGCTTGTTCCTGCTGAGAAACAAAAATATAATTTTGAGTTGCATTGTGTGTTTGTGGATTTAGAGAAAGCGTACGACAGGGTGGAGAGAGGAATTGTGGTATTGTATGAGGAAGCCTGTTGTGTCAGAGAAGAATGTAAGGGTGAAGTGAAGTGTGCAGTAGGAATGACAGATTGGATCAAGTTGGAGGTTGGACTGCATCAAGGATCGGCTCTGAGCCCTTTCCTGTTTGCAGTGGTGATGGACATGTTGAAGGACGAGGTCAGACAGAAGACTATGATGTTTGCAGATGATATTGTGATTTGTGGTGAGAGTAGGGAGCAGGTGGAGAAGAGCCTGGAGAGGTGGAGGTACACGCTGGAGAGAAGGGGAATGAAAGTCAGTAGGAGTAAGTAACAGAAAATACAACTTTGCACTTACTTTTTTGTTTGAGAGTTGAAGATCCTTTTGTAGACTCTCTCGGAACAATAACATCCATGTTGTTAGAGATTAAAGGCGCAGCACTTTTCACAGTAAATGCACAACATTTGAATATAAAATCAGATGAAAATCTGCTGTACGTTATACAAAGCATTTTCTTTGCAAACGAGATGATCGGCGCCTGCTCTGTGAGTCAATAAGCAGACGATACTCATATGTCTCTAAAACATCTACCTCACACACACACACACACACACACACACAAACACACACACACACACACACACACACACACACACACACAGACACACCCACAAAGATATTATATCTATCCTCCCATACACACACACACACACACACACACACACACACACACACACACACACACACACACACACACAGAAACTATATGTATAAAACACCAGTTCTACTACTTCATAGCAAAACGACTACTGTGAAAAGTGCTGTTACACCATGCAGAAGCGTCAGATACACGTGTGTGAGTTGAATTTATTAGTCGCTAAGAAAAACAGCTTTTAATCACATTCTTACATTCACCTCAACATATATAAGGAATATTTTACCTACAAAAAATCAACATAAAGAATACACAAGCTTTTATTTTACATATATTATATATATATATATATATATACACACTGTCGATCAAAATTAAAGAACAATTTATAAACAATTGAACATTTTGAAATAATGTCATCTTCACTGCTCAACAGTTGAAGGAGTTTTGTCCTGTCTATACCATGCTACCAGAACACCTTTTCCACAAAATAACTAAGGCATTTAAAAAAAACATTATTTTGCAGAAAACACACTGATCAAAATTAGAGAACACTTTCAGATACCTCCCAGTTATTGGTTTTAATCTGGTACCTGGTGCTAATTTCCTTGATTATCTGTCAACCCCTATTTAACTGGCAGCCTAACTTCCAGTTTCACTGACTCTGCAAGATGGTGGGCCGTTCTAAAGTGACTGAAAGCCTCCGGCAGCAGGTTGTCCAGATGAAGGCCAAAGGATGACCCTATCAGCCATAGCAAGACAAGTTGGTCGTTCCAAATCTGTGATTTCAAGAATATTGAATCTTTACAACATCACAAACTCATTCAAGTCCGCCAAGAAGGCTGGTCCTCCACGGAAGACAAATACAAGAGAGGACAGGATACTGCGGAGGATCTCAATGGGCAATCGTTTCCACACTGCAGCTGGAATTGCTCACCAGTTCAGCGCTGAACAGGGTAAGGATCTGTCTCGTCATACAGTGTCTCGGCGTTTAAGAGCATTTGGACTGAAAGCCCACTCTGCAGTGACCAAACCTCTCATTAGCAGAAAGAATCAAAAGGCTAGACTAAGCATGTTGTGTGGACAGAGGAGAACTGGTCCAAAGTTCACTTCAGTGATGAAAGCAAGTTTAATTTATTTGGGTCCGATGGGAAACATTATGTTCGGTGACAAACTGGAGAAAGACTGAACCCAAAGTGTGTAAAGAAGTCAGTGAAAAGTGGAGGAGGAAGTGTCATGGTTTGGGGCATGTTTTCTGCAGCAGGAGTTGGGCCTCTTATACAGCTACATGGCAGAGTGAATGCAAATGTTTATTAGAACCTTCTTCAACAACATATGGTTCCTTCCTCGTTCATCACCCAATCAGCCCGCAGTGTTCATGCAGGACAACGCTCCATGTCACACAGCAAAAGGTAAAGCAGTTCCTTGAAACTGAAAACATTGAAATAATGACATGGCCTGCCCAGAGTCCTGATCTCAACCCAATAGAGAACCTCTGGAAAATCCTTGGTGACAAAGTTATGGCCAAGAAACCCACTACAGTCACCGAACTGTGGAGGAGACTGGAAGAAGATTGGACCAAAATCACACCAGAGCAGTGTGAGAGACTCGTGCTGTCCTGTGGCCGCAGATGTGCTGAAATCATTCAGAGCAGAGGCCTGTACACTTCCTACTAATTGCTGACTGTTGTAACCTTCAGAAAATTTTGTTGTAATCTTTTCCATGCTACAGTCATTGTTGTTCTCTAATTTTGATCAGTGTGTTTTCTGCAAAATAATGTTTTTTTTCTAATGCCTTAGTTATTTTGTGGAAAAGGTGTTCTGGTAGCATGATATAGACAGGACAAAAACTCCTTCAACTGTTGAGCAGTGAAGATGACATTATTTCAGAATTGTTCAATTGTTTATATATAATTATAATTTATATATAATATAATTTTTTATCTAGAGTCACAAGATGTTGCTAATTTGGGCTGTAAGTTGTCAATCAGGACTGACTGGATGTTACAAATACGTCATCTGTTTGAGGAAACATTTCTTTTTTACTCGTTCTGTGGTATTCATTTACATTTATCTAGTTTATACAGTAAAGGAGGGTTAAGTGCTCTTTGCTTGAGGGCACAGGAGTGCCAGCTTGGTCCTGGAGGTGGTGCCGATTTGAACAATCTTCTGATCTGAAACTCAACGTCACCACTTTTCAGATGAAGTGAAACAATTTCAGACAGGTTAAATCACAGAAATAATGGAATGAGTAAATATTATGCCCTCAATGCCTTTAGCTTTTCAACCCACTCAAACCCATTTGGGATAAACTGGAACTGGAGCCTCCTCTCCTCCTCAAACATTAAATCCTGATCTTACTAATGCTCTTTTAGCAGGCTGTACACAAATCCCTATAACTACACCACAAAATCTATTACATATAATAGAAAAAATATGGAATGGGATGTTTAGTGTGTGTGTGTGTGTGTGTGTGTGTGTGTGTGTGTCACAGCTTTATTTCAAAATTGATTTAATTCATTATTTTCCTCAAAATTCTACAAACAAAATCCCATAATAAGAATGTGAAAGAAGTTTGTGTGAAATCTCTACAAATTAATAAAAAATAATATTTCATCATTAATTAATTAAAAATAAATATTCACAGCCTTTGCCATGACACTCAAAATTAAGCTCAGGTGTATCCTGTTTCCACTGATCATCCTTGAGATGTTTCTACAACTTGATTGGAGTCCATCTGTGGTAGATTCAGTTGATTGGAGATGATTTGGAAAGACACACACCTGATCTATATGAGGTCCCACAGTTAACAGTGCATGTCAGAGCACAAACCAAGAAAGTGAAGTCCAATGAATTGTCTGTAGACCTCAGAGACAGGATTGTACCGAGGCACAGATCTGGGGAAGGAAAGAGAAACATTTCTGCAGCATTGAGGGTCCCAATGAGCACAGTGGCTTCCATCATCCGTAAATAAAAGGTTTGGGAGAATGGGAGAAGGGCCTTGGTCAGGGAGGTGACCAATAAACCAATAGTCACTCTAAAAGAGCTCCAGCATTTCTCTGTGGAGAGAGAACCTTCCAGAAGAACAACCATCCATGCATCACTCTACCAATTAGCCCTGTATGGTAGAGTGTCCAGTATATTGGTCTGGAGTTTACCAAAGGCACCTGAAGGACTCTTAGATCATGAGA
This sequence comes from Silurus meridionalis, assembly GCF_014805685.1. Taxonomy (NCBI): domain Eukaryota; kingdom Metazoa; phylum Chordata; class Actinopteri; order Siluriformes; family Siluridae; genus Silurus; species Silurus meridionalis. The sequence continues at coordinate 3,622,725 of NC_060885.1, read as the reverse complement.
AACAAAGATTGAACTCTTCGGGCTGAATGACAAGCGTCATGTCTGGAGGAAACTGCTCATCACCTGGCCAATACCAATCCTACAGTGAAGCATGGTGGTGGCAACATCATGCTGTGGGGATGTTTTTCAGCGGCAACTGGTTTTGTCAGGATCAAGGGAAATATGAATGCAGCAATGTACAGAGATGTCCTTAATGAAAACCTGCTCCAGAGCACTATGGACCTCAGACTGGAGCAATTCATCTTCCAGCAGAACGACCCTCAGCACACAGACAAGATAACAAAGCAGGAGCTACTTTGTGAATTTCCTTGAGTGGTCCAGCCAGAGCCAGAACCATATTGAACATCTCTGGAGAGATCTGAAAATGGTGGTGCACCGACGCTCCCCATCCAACCTGATGGAGCTTAAGAGGTTCTGCAAAGAAGAATGAAAGAAACTACCCAAAAATGTGTGTCAAGCCTGTAGCTTGACACAAGTAGACTTGAGGCTGTAATTGATGTCAAAGAAGCTTCAACAAAGTATTGAGCAAAATCTTATACTTAGGTAAATGTGATTTTTAATTTCTTTTTTTTTTTTTTGAATACATTCTCTTTTTTTTACATTATCATTATGGGGTTTTGTTTGTAGGAATGTGAGGAAAATAATGAATTCAATCCATTTTGGAATAAAACTGTAACACAACACAATGTGGGAAAAATCTTTCCGGATGCACTGTAGAGGTTGTGTCCATTCGTGCATGTAATAGGACACACCTCTGCTCAAACACTAAGAGAAAGAATCAAAGTGGAAAAAGTGTGTGTTCTGGGGTTTGACGTTTAAGTCAGCCATGTTTTGAAGGCTGTAGTGTGTGATGGGAATTTGAGTTGATGTCTGGCAATAACTCCTGAGATGCTTTTCTGCTCAGCACGGTTGAAAAGAGTGGTTAAAACCTGTCTGGCCATCTTTGTTTGATCATATATTATATAAATTATAAACGTAAGAGTTTCTGTCTTATTTTTGTTAATATATTTAATAGTACATTAAATATATGTATATTGTATACTGTATAGTTATACTTTATACGTATTTTTAAATATTCTATTTGCATGTTGAACAGTCGGATAAATCAATTCACTACATGTCGTACTTTGAATGATTGTGTATGTGACAAATAGAATTCGATTTGCTTTTTTACTAGGTAGAACTTTGCAAACCAAATTGTGGTTGCAGCAAAAGGAGACGTCTTGAATTGTGTTCATTTGGATTCTTGCCTCAGTAATGACATTCATTCTCATCATTTGCGATTCCTGTCCATGATGCGGCGCTCCGTGATACTGCGCCTCTCTATTATATTGATGATTTCTTTAGACATGGTGTCACAAAGATGGTATTAAGAGGTGGAAAGATTCAGGTAGGACACCACTGAAGGCCTGGGGGGTAAAATGATGCACAACACAAGATGAGGTATGTGACTCAAAACAAAAGTTCATGGCAATCACATGTGACAGTTGAAACATTGGCTTGCTATTCATGAGATGACATGCTGTGCTTGGCAATGGGGGGGTTAAATGGTGACATTGTCTATATATTCATTTGTTTATCTATTTTTCTTTGTCTTGATTATAGCACCAGTGCATCGTTTTGTCACAGTCAAAGAGAAAGAGACCAGACATCTCCAGGTGGTTTAACTGGTTTTGAAACCACAATCAGGTGCAGGTGTGTAGTTCTGGGAGGGTTGCCTATGTAGATTACTATGTAGATTGGTTAATTGGTGCACATGTGATTTTCTGATTGGCACCCATATAATTGTCTGATTTGCAGTTACACTTTTGTTTGTGTATTTATGATGCTCATACATAAAGTGTATGATGTACTAACAAAATCACGTGTTTTTCTGTATTTTGTTTTATTAATAGCAAGAAAGGCATTTTTTTAGAAGCATAATAGTTTATTGATCCCCTTAGGGAAGATGTCAAAGTCATTGTAGCGATATAAATGTACATACATACATTTTAATTATAATTATTATAGAATCAGTGTATAGTATAGTGTAAAGCAACAGAGCAGAAGGTCCCTACTGTTTTTTTTGTTTTTTTTTACTTTATGATCAATGATTTCATCAATATATAATAAAAATCAAATATAGTGTTTATTTTTATTTAATTATACTTAAAGCATGTATAGACATGGATTTATATGTAATATTTCATATGAAAGCATATCAATATTGGCACAATAGGAGGAACAGTTGTAGCATTAAGTAACATTTGAGAGTTTATTTATCGACTGGACATTGCTTTCTTTCTTGGATATCTTCAGCAGTCCATGTCTGAGAGGAAGTCCTTTAAAGTAAGACGTTGGATAATCATGAGAAGGCCTCGGCTGATGCGGTATGTGGCGTCTGCATTGTAGCTTGCTTGGCCTTGGTGCTCGGTTATGTAGACTTCATCAAACCACTCCTCGTCCACGCTCACTATGATGCGGTCCTTATTGCTCTCATCGTGGTGGCTGGTGTAATTTTTCCGGACATTATTTGGCAGATCACCTGCTCCTGATTTGCTCAGATTGCCCACCTCATAGTAGGGAAGATCTTTATCTGGCAGGAGTTGATCACCGTTTTTGTTGTACCTGTTCTCAAACAAGTGGAATCCATATTCCCCATCGTCTGGATCGAAGCGCCAGCGCATTCGTTTGTTGTCATCAAAATAGAGACAGTTTTTAGCAAACCAGTACAGCAGCTTGAGGCCGTGTCTGGGATGAGGTCGCCCGAATTCTGTGTTCTTCAAATGGTCCAGTTCATTTAGTGTCTGTAGTTCAGCCATAGTGAGTCCTTATGTGTGTCTGTAAAAGTGTTAAAGATAAACAGAAATCAATTAATCATATTTGTTAGAAGAAACAAAATATATCCACAGATTATACTGTTTTAACGATGCAGCATTTGTCTGCTTTTTAGCTACGGTTTACTGTTTGTAAGTCTGGGAGAGAAATAACAAAAATGTTTCAAATCCAGGCAGGATGCAAGGTGTCTCCAAACAACTCTTCTTTCTATTGTTTTTATATATTATAACATTTTAAAAACTAAAACAGCAAGAAAATTGCATGTTGCACACACACACACACACACACACACACACACACACACACACACACACTGTAGATCTAATCAAATCTAATCAAATGACATTTATTATTGATAATTTAAATAAATGTTTATTTTAATTAAATAAATATTTGTTAAAATAAAATAAAAATATTTAAATTAAATAAAATTTATTAAAATGTCATTAAATGATAATTTAAATAAATGTTTATTTAATTAAAATAAATATTTATTTAAATATTTATTTTTAAATGAATATTAAATTATATATTTGAATATATTAGAATTTAATTAATATTCATGTACAAAAAAAAAATTTAAGTCAGTGATTCTGATAGAGATTAGACCATCAGAGAAGGCTTAATGTCCCTGATGGCTCCCACAGTTGGTTCTTCTCCAATCTGTTACCAAACGTTGTGTGTGTGTGTGGGTGTGTGTGTGTGTGTGTGGGTGCAGGATGGTGTGGCTGTGTATCAACTTCCTAGAAAACAGGCAAATCATTTTTCAATATTTGAGTGTGTTCTTATAAATATGTTTAAGAATTACCAGGGAAAGAAAGAAGGAGAGAAACATGTGGTTTAAAATCTATACAGGCATTAGAAGACTGAAAAAATAAATAAACAAATAAATAAATTAATAGCTGTAGATCTCAGAGAGTTTCAATAGGAAATTCTATTGCAGGAAAAATATTGCGATTTTACTTCTTCACACCAAACAACAGATCAATCGATTTTTTTCTTCTTGAATATATACAGTGCCCTCCACAATTATTGGCACCCCTGTTTAAGATGTGGTCGTGGACTTCTAAAAATTCAAACAATTGTTTAAAACAACATAGAACCCAAATGCAAAAAAAGAGAAAAATCCAACCTTTCATTTAAGTACATAACTTTGGTGGTAAAAAAAATCATACATTTAGAAAAAAAAAAAAACTTGAAATCATGTGTCCCACAATTATTGGCACCCCTAACAATTCCTCTGAAAAACTTAATTGGTTTTTTTTTTTTATATATTTTTCTGTAGTTGCTAAGGTTGGTCAGGGTATCTAGGGACTTTTAATTAGTGATTCATGATTTCCTGTTTCCCTGGGGTATAAATATGACGTGACACAGAGGCCTAATTCTCTTACCCATTTATCAACATGGCAAAGACAAGAGAACACACCATTCAAGTAAGGCAGATGTGTGTCGACCTTCATAAGTCAGGCAATGGCTACAAGAAAATAGCCACTCGCCTTAACTTGCCGGTATCTACAGTCAGAGGAATCATTAAGAAGTTTAAAACAACTGGAACAGTGACAAACAAGGCTGGAAGAGGTCCCAAGTTTATCTTGCCACAACGCACAGTGAGGAGGATGGTAAGAGAAGTAAAAAAATTTCCCAAGCTCACCGTCACAGAATTGCATCAAAGAGTGGCATCTTGGGGTCACAGAGTCTCCAAAACAACCATCAGACGCTCTCTACATGCCAACAAGCTGTTTGGGAGGCATGCAAGGAAAAAGCCTTTTCTCACTAACACTCACAAACGTAAACATCTGGAGTTTGCTAAGCGGTACTGGGACTTCAACTGGGATCGTGTGCTTTGGTCAGATGAGACTAAGATTGAGCTTTTTGGCAACAAACACTCTAAGTGGGTCTGGCGTAAAACAAAAGATGAGTATGCCGAAAAGCACCTCATGCCCACCGTGAAGTATGGTGGAGGATCTGTGATGCTGTGGGCCTGTTTCTCTTCCAAAGGCCCTGGGAACCTTGTTAGGGTGCATGGCATTATGAACGCTTTGAAGTACCAGGATATTTTAAATAAAAACCTGATGGCCTCTGCCAGAAAGCTGAAGATGGGTCGTCATTGGGTCTTTCAGCAGGATAATGATCCAAAACATGTGGCAAAATCTACACAAAAGTGGTTCAGCAGTCACAAACTCAAGGTCCTCCCATGGCCATCTCAGTCCCCAGACCTCAACCCAATCGAAAACCTGTGGGGCGAGCTAAAGAGAAGAGTGCATAAGAGAGGACCCAGGACACTGGATGATCTAGAAAGATTGTGCAAAGAAGAATGGTCAAAATCCTCTCTCTGTGTTCTCCAATCTTGTGAAATGTTATAGGAGGAGATTAAGTGCTGTCTTGTTGGCAAAAGGAGGTTGTACAAAGTATTAACATCAGGGTGCCAATAATTGTGGCACACATGATTTCAAGTTTTTTTTTTTTTCTAAATGTGTGATTTTTTTACCACCAAAGTAATGTACTTAAATAAAAGGTTGGATTTTTCTCTTTTTTTGCATTTGGGTTCTATGTTGTTTAAAAAAAAAAGGAGAATTTTTTTAAGTCCACGACCACATCTTAAACAGGGGTGCCAATAATTGTGGAGGGCACTGTATGTATGTTAATGGCTGGTCTAAACTTACTATTAAGACAAGCTCTGGCACACAAAAAAAGACCTGTACAGCCATAGCAAGCACATTCCTGCCAGTAGGTGGGGCTACCTTGTTTTACTGCAACCTAATTGGCTCAGTTTTGTCTCATTTCCCAGAAATCAGATCTGATTGACCGTTTTCATGTAAATGTATTTTTTATTTCAATTTGCATCATATTACGTTATATAAAATATATATACATATAAATACATGAAGACAGGAAGTGTTTTATCAGATCACCAGCTAGCTGTTACATACAATAACATACAATAACCTTGTAATAGGTGTGTGTGCTCTTACTCTAATAATCTAATCATCTACCTGCATATGGTATTGTTTAACAAGTTTTCACATTATTAGTATTTTCTTTCAGTATCTACAAAATCTTATGAGATCATTCTTAATATTTACATTACATTACATTTATGGCGTTTAGCAGACGCCCTTATCCAGAGCGATGTACAAAAGTGCTTTAAATCTCTAGTAATGAATAAATCTACACTGCTACGCCAGATTACATACTTAATATAAATATAACCCTAGAATTCTACAAACTTGGAAAGTGCTAATTTAAGTGTTTCAGGAAGAGGAAGGTCTTCAGTCGTCGCTTGAAGATAGTCAGGGACTCCGCTGTACGGACATCTAGGGGAAGTTCATTCCACCACCTTGGTGGAATATGAAATATTAATATGAAGGGTTTGTGTAAGTAGTGAAAATAACTGTTGTAGATTTCTAACGGAAATCTCATTTGTCATTTCCATCCAGAGTTTAAAGTATGGTACAACTACATGGGCTTTTAGATTCTTTATAACCATATTGCTTGTCATCCTCTATCACCCTCTTATTCCCAGTATTCTGTTCATAGTTCATGTCCACTATTGTATGTTCATTTCTCTGAACATAAATCTCTTGCTTTCTCCAATACCCAGTTGTTAAGAGAAAGTCTTGTAAGGTCAGTCGTCTGATCTTCGTAATGAGGCCTCTGCTGATGAAGTAGGTGGCGTTCTTGTTGAAATCATTCTTATAGCTGTTGTGCTCAGTCACATAGACTCTGTCGAGCCACTTATTCTTAACGCTAACAATGATTCTATCTTTGTTGCTGTCACAATCATTACGGTTTTGAATATAATCATCCCGAACGTAATCTGGCAGGTCTTCTGCTTCTCTCAGATTGCCCATCTCGTAGTACTTGAGGTTTGAATAAGGCAGAAGTCCAGTCTTGTTTCTAAAAAATTTGAAACCAAAATATCCTTCTTCCGGATTGTAGCGCCAGCACATCTGGTTGTTGTTATCGAAATACAGACAGTTGTTAGCAAACCAGTGAAGCAGTTTGAGGCCATGTCTTGGAGAAGGTTTACCAAATCCAACCTCCTTCAAGTCTCCCAGTTCATTTAGAGTCTGTGGTTTGGTCATGATGTCCTCTTTTAATGATCTGTAATTCAAACAAAGTGTCAAAATAACTTCCGACAAAGTGCTAAAATTGGTGTCTCCTTCCATGAAAATCAGATCTCATCTTCACCAGATCGACAATAACATGCTTCTTGTTCTCAACAATGAAAAGATGCCAAATCAAGTTTAAAAATACAACAATGCAGCATTGAAAGTAATAGTAAAAAAAAAAAAAAACGTCCCTCAAAACTAAATATCAGGAAATACAATCCAAATACTGCAGCACTGTACTGTATACAGTATATATTTTCTTCCTAGAAAACAGGCAACAATTTCTCAGTTTTCGAGTGTGTTTTTATAATTATGGGTAATAATGAGCAGGATAAGAAAGAAGGAGAGAAACATGTGGTTTAAAATCTATACAGACATGTACATTCAAAGTAAAGAAGCATTAGCTGTTTTGAAGGTGATGTTCAAACCTGGAAATATCAGTATTAGATCAGTATTAAAAAATAAATAAATAAATAAATAAATGGATAAAAGGCTGTGCATCACAGAGAGTTTCAGTAGTAAATGATAACAAAAGTAAAAAAACAAACAAAAGTTCAATCTATTTTTTGTAATATATTTATATAATATATTTTTTTAATAATAAGTATCATGTATTGGAAATAATTAAATAATAGACTTTAGAGGCAAATACAATCATTAAAGAAAATCATTAGCAGTCAAAGCATGTAAAAGCTGCCATATGTACACAGATAAGAAGAACTGACGAATAAAGGATTTAATATTAATATTGAACGATGGAGTGATAAGATCTAAATCCTAAAAAGAAATCTTTACTTACTTGCTATGAAATTGTTGGTGGTTCCTTTGACACAGTTAAAGCACGCAGATGCAGGTCCGGGGTGTACCAGAGTGCCGAGTGCTCAGCAAGTGAACCGTCTCACAGATGGCTTCCTTCAGCATGTGTTCATTTCTCAGGAAACAGAAACTTATCCAGCACAAGAAAGTGGGAGTGTCCAAGTTTCCAGGTTGTTTTCTCTCTGTTTTTTGGTCCTGTTTTTTTTACTTACTTGGTCTTTCAGTCCTGTTTTAGGGAGTAAAATATATTAAAAGTATTGCAATATGTATGTTATGAAGCGTTTGCAATGTATATGGGAGCAAATCTGTGCCAGAAATCCAAGTGTTCTAATGAAGCTTCATAAATGACAAATACACAAGCAAAAAAGCGTGTACATGTGTCAGGATTATGGAAAAGCACTACCTTTCCCCACCGCTGAATAACTCATATATACTCATTTTTTCATACTTTCCTAATGTCTATGCCGTCACTCAACCCACTAGAACTTGGGAACAAGTAAAATATAAAAAAAATAGTCAAGTCAGTTCAATGTTATTTGGCACTTTTAACAATACTCATTGTAAAAAAATAATATATATATATAAAAAAAAAAACATTCCTACTTCATGTAAAAGTCTATTAATATGAGAGTATCATATAAATTATTATTTAACAAGAAAAATAATATATTTCTAAAAGTAAACTTTCTGCTGCACTGAGAAATCCAGTCTATCCGGTATTATGTGTTGAATTATTTTTGCTCCTGGTGCAACAGGTTGCTCAGGTAAAAAAGGAGAGAATGTGGCTGAGTTTTACTTCCTGTATCACTTTTGGTTATAAAGACATGATCTGATCTTTTTTACATGAAACAAACCTGATCAGATCAGTTTTGAGATATTGGACCTGTTTCTATTACAACAACTCCAGGATAAACTTCAAAGAACCAAAATTCCTAGAAAATGTGAAATCATCAACAACTATCCAGGTAATTGAGGAATTCACATACGGAGAGCAGACCCTTGGTCTTTAATTCTGCCTGGAAAATCCTTAATGTGCGAAGATATAAAGCAAAGACTAAAATACTAATAATTGTAAAACATGAAAAATCGTTGATGTAAATTATTTCAAATAATGATGGTGTTTTAAATTGCATAAATCGTAAGAAAAACAGAAATTTTGCTGTGTTTCCACACGGATGGTTTTAATTGCCGGATGTGCACGTCATGGCGGATTTCGGTGCTGATTTGAGACTTGACACATCAGTAAAACAAATGATTAGGGATTTTAAATGATTAATCGTGCGTTAGTCAAATTAGTGACGTTAAAATGAATTAACGAGTTATTAACGCATTCATTTTGACAGCCATAATATACTGTATATATGTGCTAATTCCAGTGAATGTGAATCAGACACGAAAAGTCATGTGATATGAGATGTGTTAATGGCTGGTCTAAACTAAATAAGACAATTTCTGCCACACAAGAAAGGACCTGTACAGCCATAGCACATTCCTGCCAGTAGGTGGGGCTACCTGGTTTAACTGCAACCTAATTGGCTCAGTTTTGTCTAATTTCCCAGAAATCAGATCTGATTGACTCAAGAGACACTTTTCGTGTAAATAATTTATTTTTTATTTACTTGAATTTTCTATAATTTTGCATCATATTACATTCATAAATTACATATAATATATATTATTCATATAAATACATGAAGACAGAAAGTGTTTTATCAGATCACCAGCTAGCTGTTACATACAATAACATACAATAACCTTGTAATAGGTGTGTGTGCTTTTACTCTAATAATCTAATTATTTATCAGTATCTATCAAATCTTATGAGATCATTCTTTATATAAAGGGTTAATGTCAGTAGTGAGAATAACTGTTTTAGATTTCTAACAGAACTCTCATTTGTCATTTCCATCCAGAGCTTAAAGTATGGTACAACTACATGGGCTTTTAGATTTTCTATTTTCCCATTGACTGTCGTCCTCTGTCACCCTCTCATTCCCAGTATTCTGTTCATAGTCCATGTCCACTGTTGTATGCTCATTATTCTGAACAGGAATCTCTTGCTCTGTCAAGTACCCAGTTTTTGAGAGAAAGTCCTCCAAGCTCCTATTTGTGATATTCATTATGAGGCCTTTGCTGATGAAGTAGGTGGCGTTCTTGTTGAAATCATTCTTACCATCATTGTGTTGAGTCACATAGACTCTGTCGAGCCACTTATCATTAACGCTAACAATGATTCTATCTTTGTTGCTGTCACAATCATTACGGTTTTGAATATAATCATCCCGAACGTAATCTGGCAGGTCTTCTGCTTCTCTCAGATTGCCCATCTCGTAGTACTTGAGGTTTGAATAAGGCAGAAGTCCAGTCTTGTTTCCAAAAAATTTTAAACCAAAATGTCCTTTTTGCGGATTGTAGCGCCAGCACATCTGGTTGTTGTTATCGAAATACAGACAGTTGTTAGCAAACCAGTGAAGAAGTTTGAGGCCATGTCTTGGAGAAGGTTTGCCAAATCCAACCTCCTTCAAGTCTCCCAGTTCATTTAGAGTCTGTGGTTTGGTCATGATGTCCTCTTTTAATGATCTGTAATTCAAACAAAGTGTCAAAATAACTTCTGACAAAGTGCTAAAATTGGTGTCTCCTTCCATGAAAACCAGATCTCATCTTCACCAGATCTACAATAAAATGCTTCTTGTTCTTATCAATAAAAAAATACAACAATGCAGCATTTAAAGTAATATTAAAACCGTTTCTTTAAAACTAAACATCAGGAAATATAATTCAAATACTGTCGTACTGTACCTCCTGTAATGCGATCGAGAGTTTGTTTTTACTGAGAAACGGAAGTAAAACAGCGCATTTAGGGGCTAAATTTAGTGTCATTCAGGATGAACAGGTTTCATGGTTTCACCTGCGGCATTCACATTGCATTATGAACATCCTTGTATATCTGTGTACTCCATTCCTCCATTCATGTATTCATATATATATATAATCACTTGTGGGGGATTTTATCCTGAACTGGTCTTCTGCTATTGTAGCTCTTCCTCCCTTAATGTTTACTACACTATTCTGTACATTCTGAGATGCTCTTCTGCTCCACATAGTTGTAAACTGTGCTTACCTGAGTTGCTAAAACCTTCTTGGTAACTCTTCTGGATCTACTTCATCTACAGTCTAACAGAAGTCACTTACTAAATTTATTTTTACACTCGAGAAAAATAAAAAACCTGGAGATCAAAAATCACATGATCTGGCAGTCGTGTGAGAAAAATAATTATCCTACAGTTAATGAAAGCTTAATAATTCCTCAGTTTGAAATGCAGTTAACACCAGTGTGTGTGTTCCGCATTCCTCATAATGGAAAGCGAAATTGCACGCCGTTTACGAAGCCACAGGATTTCCTGGAATGCGCTTACATTTAATGTGCCCTACAGTAAGTACACGTGTTACACGTGTAATCCTCGCTGGTGCTGTTCAAAGGAAAAAACCCAAACAGATGTTAATCTCCTGTGTGATCTTATTTCACTTAATAAGGTGTTGTTCATGTCTCCGGTATCTGCTGCCTCTTCGCCTCTCGGGAAATAGAAACTGGTTCATCCTGAGACTTTATGGGTATTTAAAAAGTTTAAAACATTGTAATAAAAAATAGAGAGATAAATATGATGTAACAGGAATAAAACATTTAAACCTTTTTATTTTATTTTATGCATAAATAATTAATATTTGCATATCACCAGTTTGAAACGATTTGTAAAGGTTGCACACGAGCAACAAAAACAAGAGTTTATTATAATCAAGAAGACATTATTAATAAGACAAAAAATGCATTAAATATAGAAGACTATACTATAAATGCATATTATTAGCATAAGATTATAGACAGTGTCCAGGATACTGAGTAAAGGCGTTAATCAATTCCAATCAGAATACTTTATTGATTGTTGCAGTTGCTCACAATCAAATTAAAGATTCAAGTGAAATAAACAAACAAGATTTTTTATAAAAATTATTATTGTTGTATATAAAATAAAATAAAATGTGTAGCAGCAATGAAGCAGAAACTCGCACTATAATGATAATTATTGCACACAGTTATTATTGATATTAATTAAAATAAATTATTATTTTCACTGAAATTATTTCATTAAATTGCTCAATATATTAACATTATATGTGCGTCATGAAAATCTATAACTAATAACTATATCTATATCATAGACCAGCTATTTAACACTCCAAATGGGAGAAGTTATATAGTTTAATGGCCACATGTGGAAATGGTCTCCAGTTAATTGACCAGACCAGACCAGACCAGACCAGACTAGACTAGACCAGACCAATCCTGACCAGACCAGACCAGACCAGACTAGACTAGACCAGACCAATCCTGACCAGACCAGACCAGACCAGACTAGACTAGACCAGACCAATCCTGACCAGACCAGACCAGACCAGACTAGACTAGACCAGACCAGACCAGACCAGACCAGACCAGACCAGACTAGACCAGACCAATCCTGACCAGACCAGACTAGACTAGACTAGACCATGTACATCCTTATCTTCTGGCCAATCAGAATCTAAAATTAGATAGATAAGATTAGATATGGATGGATGGATGGATGGATGGATGGATGGATGGATGGATAGATGTATGTAATGTTTTATAGCTTAACAAATACACTGTATGGACAGAAGTATTGGGACACCTCACCTGACTTCCAGCCACACGTGGTCATTACCCAATTCATTACCATAAAGAGGCAGAAATTTTAATAGGGCGTTTCCCTTCACTTGACCCAGGAGACCCAAACCTGTTCCAGCATGCCAATTACCCATGTGCCCAAGAAGATAAGCTTTACCTGGTGATGTTGGAATGGAAGATCTCATGCTACAGAACACTATTGAACACATATGGGATGAATGTGAACGCTGACTGCACCCCAGGCCTCCTCACCTTCTCACCTACATCATTACCTGACTTTACTAACACCCTTGTGGCTGAATGAGCAAATAATCTGGTGAAACCTCTTCAAAGAAATCAGGTGTCCACAAACTTTTAGTCATATAGTGAATTGGAATTGATTGGTTTAAATTCCTGGACAGTTTGTGTGAGATTCTACAATAATGGCATTTTGGGGACATTCTTATCCTTGTAAATGTATCTGATTTTATACGACTAAACAGTTGAGGATTAAAGGCCTTGCTCAAGGGCCGGTGTTGCTTGGATCAGAAGTCCAACATCTTAACTACTGAACCTCAGTATCGCCTTTTCTTTCTATAGCCGAAAGAGTCTAAAGGATGACACATTTGCAGCACTTTGTAGATTCATTATCATCCCAGAAACTGCTGGCCTCGTCCTCCTGAGAACTCTGAGCGATGTTCTCTTGCTCACGCTCTCTCCAAATACTCCGAAATAAGACTGCTAGCGATCGCGAATAACCGGTTTGTATCAAAAAGTCCTCTAAGGTCATCTCCTGGATCATCATGATTAGCTCCTTGCTAATGCAGTACGTAGCTTCCTTGTTGAAATCCGTCCGATCGCAGTGCTCAGTCACATAGACTCTGTCAACAGACTGATCGACGATGCTGATGATGATGCGATCCATATTTTTCTCGTTTTTATAGCCGTAGAAGTCTTCCAGGACGTAATCGGGCAGCTCTTCTGCTCCTGGGCTGTTCAGATTTCCCACCATGTAGTAGATGAGGTTGGTATCGGGCAGGAGTTTGACGCCATTTTTGTCCATTCTGTTCTTAAAGCGATGAAAGCCGAAGAATTCGCTTCTCGGGTTGTACTGCCAGCACATCCTGTCATTGTTGTTAATAAACAGGAAGTCGTTAGCAAACCAGTACAGCAGCTTGAGGCCATGTCTTGGAGGAGGCCGACCAAATCGAGAGTTCTTTAGATCGATCAGCTCGTTCAGCGTCCTCGGGTTGCTCATGGTGGATTCGGCAGATACTGTAATTAAAGGAGTTCGACGTTTTTGTTAGAAACCGAACAGCAGTACAGGTCATGTTCATAAACACGTCTCTAAGGGTGTAACCTGGGGATCTGTGCAACACACACACACACACACACACACACACACACACACACACACACATACATACCTTTATACAAACACACCCATGTGAATATGCACACAATTACATACATATATATATATATATATATATATATATATATATATATATATATATATATATATATATATATATATACATACATACATTTATACACACACACACACATCCATACATACACAAATTCACAAACACATACATATATGCATATACACACACATGCACACAATTACACACATACAGTATACATCCATACATACATACA